>NC_140965.1:612827-615327 GCF_056783735.1 Eptatretus burgeri
ATATATATATATATATATATATATATATATATATATATATATATATATATATATGAGAATATATATATATTGTTACGAATCTCGCGCCCGCCCAGCGTGCGAACAGCCGCTTTCGCCAATGGCGGCCGTCTCGCCCACCGGATGGACAATTCAGTCGCGACTTTCTGGAACAACGCCGAAAACCAGTCACAGGTGTGCTCCATTGCGCACACCACGGCCTAGTCAATATTCTACCCACGTGAGACAGGGTCAATCGCCGAATTAATCGATATACCTAAGTATTCGCGCGGTCAGCCTACCGAGAGACCGTACCTCAGCGAGGTCTGCCCGGACACGAACCGCTTAAGCGGTTCGTTCCGTTCTGGGATAACCGAGCGGTGTATTTTCGCGAGACCTCACTGGACCCAATTCTTTTATTGGCTATTAAAAAGCCTGCTATTATTCCGAGAGCAAGATAGCAGTTCAATCGGGGAAAAAGGACACGACAAACGGGTTAAAATTCACACAAGGACATTTATTTATAAAACGACACGTACAGTAATGGAATCAATGGGGGAAGGGGACAAGACACGAGCAAGGTTAAAACACTACAACCGTCTATGGTTATTATTTACAAGCACTTACACAGTTCTACTTGCAAGACACAGAGCCACAACGTTCACACAAATAAATCAAGAAAAGACCTCCTCAGATACAAGGGGGTCAGACTGGACCCGTAGGCCTTTATTACGTGGGACTTGGCGGACCGAAGGAGTCCCACGGGACCATGGTAGGTTACCTCCACCCTCGTGGTGCCTCGACGAGGTGACCGTGACGCTCTTTCCCCACGGCAGCTAGCGTAGCCGCGGTTGCGCCCAGGCTTTGCCAGGCGGCCGGGTGTCGGCCCTCAGCCGGTGACGTGCTGAGAGGAACGAACGGGTTTGGATGCTCTTTCAAAGTTGATGCTCTTTGTAAGAACCCATCCGTTCCTCCATGATGCTCAGACTGTCCTGAAGCCCGATCACCTCAGACCGTTTGGCACTGGCTGGCGAGCTCTCTCCGGCTCTTCCCACATGAACGCGCAGATCTGTCCGGCACTGCAGGCTCAGCCACGCTCTTTGCCTCGCGTGTCCTCCACTCCCCTGAACTTCGCCCCGCCTGTGTTCTTCCGGCTCCAGACTTCTCCGACTGCCTCCAGACTCCACTGATGACTAGGACTTCCTCCAGACCCTCTCCAGACTGGTTGAACTGGTGCTCTGCGCGGTCTTTTATAGGGCTGGTGAGACAAGATCCGACCTCCGCCCTCCGACCTCTGACCTCTGACCCTTCTCGGAGAACGAGCAGAAGTGTTTGAAATCACCGACCCTCTGGATCCGATTCTCTGAGAGCGAGCCGACGTGTTTGAAATCATCGACGATCTTTGACCTTCGACCCCCACAGGCCCCGCCCCTTTTTCTCCTGTGATCCGATTTCCGAGGTGAAGCTTTTACAGAGCGGACGTGCGTGGAATCGCCGTCGCTTGCGCTCACAACGAAACCCCCCACGTCGGTTTTCAGTGACGCTGTTTGTCAGGGACTCGCCGTGGCTGGTGCAACGATGGCGTCGCTTCGGGAAGGAAGGTGAGGCGATGTTATTTGGGTGGGGGAGATTCGGTTTAGGAGATGGTGGGGAGATGTCATCGTTATGAAGGCAGTGGGGAGAGGGTGGTTGGTGGGTGGTGTGGTGAAGGTGGTTGGTGGGTGGCGTGGAGGTGATTGGTGGGTGGCGTGGTGAAGGCGGTTGGTCGTTGGCATTGTGGTTGGTCCAAAATAACGATAGGAAAGAAAAACGGCTAACTCAAAGATCACAGTGTAATTCTAGTAGAGTAAATTTGTGGTTTGACCCCCAAAAAATTGATACAAAAGGTTTTTCAACGGTTTTGGGTAGGTTTTGACCTCCAAAATAACATACTAAAAATCTACTCAAATCCACCTACCAGAAAGGGCCTATTTTCAAGATGGCGTCCAAAATGGCCGCCGTGGGCTTAAATTTCCATAGAATGTGCAACAGCTGGCCTACATTTGTGATTTTTGTGTCAATTTCTAACACAAAGCCTAACAGCTTGTGTGATGTATGTGTCGATTTCTATATTTTGGAGGTCAACAAATCACCTGATATCATTTTCAGAGTTGACTAGTGATGGTAAGGCCTTAAATCCAATATGGCGTCCAAAATGCCCCCCCCCCCCACATGGCCACCATGGGCGTGTACTTGTTTTAAAACAGGCAATAAATGGACTACATCTGTAGTGTTTGTGTTTATTCCTATGTTTTGGAGGTCATGCCCAATCCTTCAAATAGTGTCTACCTGAAAAGTTGTCCCGTGTGTCGTGATCAGAATTAATTGACCATCTTGTGCATAACATAAATAAAAATATGCTTTGGTAATTTCGAAAGTAATAAATTAATCGGCTCTCACAATGATCACCATTTCCTCTAGAATGTACTTTCAATTAAAATGCCTTCAAGTTAGGGTAAATCGA
>NC_140965.1:620327-680327 GCF_056783735.1 Eptatretus burgeri
CACTGCCATCTCTCCTAAGCACTTCCATGCCTCCACTGGTATACCATCTGGGCCAACCGCCTTTCCACTTTTCATTTTCTTCATAGCAGTCCTCACTTCATCCTTACTGATCCATCCCACTTCCAGATTCACTATCTCCACCTCTTCCAACCTTCTCTCTCTCTCATTTTCTTCATTCATCAGCTCCTCAAAGTACTCCGTCCACCTTCTCAACACACTCTCCTTGCTCGTCAGCACATTCCCATTTGCGTCCTTTATCACCCGAACCTGCAGCACATCCTTCCCAGCTCGGTCCCTCTGTCTTGCCAATCGGTATAAATCCTTTTCCCATTCTTTTGTATCCAACTTCTCATACAGCTCATCATATGCTTTTTCCTTGGCCTTTGCCACCTTTCTCTTTGCCTTTCGCCGCCACTCCTTGTACTCCTGCCTACTTTCTTCATCTCTCTGCCTATCCCACTTCTTTTTCGCCAACCCCTTCTTCCTTATACTTTCCTGTACTTCCTCATTCCACCACCAAGTCTCCTTATCTTCCTTCCTCTGTCCAGATTTCACACCAAGTACCTTCCTAGCTATCTCCCTCACAACTTCTGCTGTCATTGCCCAATCATCCCACCCATCTTTACCACCATCCAACGCCTGTCTCCTCCTCCCTAAATTTCACGCAACAGTCTTCCTCCTTCAGCTTCCACCATCTGGTCCTTGGTTCAGCCCTCACTCTCTTCCTCAACCTCACCTCTAAAGTCATCCTACAGACCACCAATCGATGCTGTCGAGCTACACTCTCCCCTGCCACAACCTTACAGTCACTAATCTCTTTCAGGTTACATCTCCTACTTAAGATGTAATCCACCTGTGTGCACTTTCCTCCACTCTTGTATGTCACCCTGTGTTCCTCCTTCTTCTTGAAATACATATTTATCACTGCCATTTCCATTCTTTTTGCAAACTCTACCACCATTTGCCCTTCCACATTTCCCTTGTTGAGACCGTACCTCCCCATCACCTCCTCATCCTCTTTATTCCCTTCCCCAACATGTCCATTGAAATCTGCTCCAATCACCAGTCTTTCATCCTTGGATACACTCTCCACCACTTCATCTAACTCACTCCAGAAATCTTCTTTATACTCCATCTCACAACCCATATGTGGGGCATATGCACTGATGACATTCATCATCACCCCTTCAATTTCCAACTTCACACTCATCACTCGGTCAGACACTCTCCTCACTTCCAATACCCTCTTGACATAATCTTCCTTCAGGATTACCCCGACACCATTTCTCCTCCCATCCACACCATGGTAGAACAGTTTGAAACCACCTCCAATGCTCCTTGCCTTACTCCCCATCCACTTGGTCTCTTGTACACACAGTATGTCCACCTTTCTTCTCTCCATCATATCAGCCAACTCTCGCCCTTTGCCAGTCATCGTCCCAACATTCAGAGTTCCAACTCTCACCTCCACACTTCTACCCTCCCCCCTCTCCCACTGCCTCCGGACTCGCCTTCCCCGTCTCCTTCTCCTCCTTCGCCCAGCAGTAGCACAATTTCCACTGGTACCCTGCTGACCACCGGTACCGTTGGCGGTCGTTGGTAACCCGGGCCTCGACCGATCCGGTATGGAAATTCGTTTTGTTGTCCGCATAATGATTTGGCATAGGTTTTTTACGCCGGATGCCCTTCCTGACGCAACCCTGGTCGCCTTTTACGACACACAGGGATATGGTACACCTATTCTAACCGGGGCATATATATATATATATATATATATATATATATATATATATATATATATATATTTATATATATTTATATATATATATATATATATATATATCAATTTTTTTTTTTTTTAATATATATATATATATATTTTTATATCTATATATATATATATATTTGTATATATATATATATATTTCTATATATATATATATATATATATATTGTGTCTAATAACATGAAGACATTGAAACAAATCGTACGTTTGAAAATGAAATCTTGTTCTCAATAGATCAAGAGCATGGAACCCAAATTAAGAGACGTTTCATTCAAGTTGCGACAACAAAAAGTATGAAAATGGATGAAGAGGAAAAGATGAAATTAACTTTGTCGTAAAATTTTGCTTTCGTCAGTGACATATCCAGTTGATTAATTTTGAATCACATTGGGCATATTTTTTATAACCTCAAATAATTATTGATAGTTCTGATCAAGTCTATTTGAATGGAGTTACTGTCAAGCGAAATATTAAAGCAAACCTTAGACGAGACAGATCTCTTGAAGATAATGCCCAATTCATGTACAAACCAACGGACATCCAGCCACAGTTTCGGATAATGAGGTTGAACATGGGTACTCCACAGTGGAAGTTCAAGGCCAGTGGTCGGTGTTCTTTTGTCTTCCTTGGGCAATCATTATATTGACTACTCATCCTGGAGGTCCCATCACATGCTTGTCCTCTTAAATGTGTGAATTGGAGTGTGATACATGTGAAGACATCATGCACCACATTTGTTTATCTCCCCTCTTGTGTTGGGCAGTTCATATAGTCAAATGAAATATTCACAGACATTCATACCACAATCTACATGCCAAAAAACATATTCTTGTTCTTTGCAAGTTATAGCCTTTGGGCCATCAAGTATGACTCCAAAGTGCTCACTTTGTATTTCCCTTGATACCTTAGTTTTGTTTCACTGAAGAGTTGCATTGTTTCATGCTGTGCCTGTGGTCTTTGTCAGGTCAGGTCAGATTAGATCTGTGATTTGCTACAGGTACAAAGTAAACCTGTACTAACCTGTTCCATTGCCGGGTTGTCGGAGACTAAACCTGGCCAGGAGGGTGTATGATATGGACACCTAGCAGGATGAAGAACAAAACCTGTCAAAAAGGGTGGCGGAGCTCCTTGTGAGCCAACGGCCATCCATATCTAGTGCCCAACTATGTCTGCGGACGTCCTCCTGCAGTTGGGTTACTTTTTATAAGGTTGGTGGCAGGATTTGCACTCCGGCCACCGTAAAACCTTTAATTCGGCAAAACATTCTAAAAGCATTAAAAAAAAAAACCTGAAAACCCACTCCGAGGATTACAAGGAATTTATGCGCAGGAGGCCATTTGGCCCATCATGCTTGCGCCACACCAGAGACAGTTTTAATAAACCCGTCAACTCCCCTTCCAACTGTGTCCAGTCTTTTGTCTGCTATGCTGGTACTCATTTTGCCCACCTCAGAAGGATGACAGGCTCTGTCAACCCCCTGGTGTTAATTCAGCAGCCAACAGGGCTTGAACTCAGAACCCTAGGATCCCAAGCCACCACCCAAACCATGAAGCCAACACCAGGAATTAAAGTACCTCCGTGTGAGTACCTCCTGTGTAGCTTTCCTTCACAGGGCAGCTCACCGGATGACGAGATTGGAGCAAAGCTTTCAGGACCCCCAATAATTAATAGGAGGGAAACTACGGGGTAACCTTCCGGGGTCAGATTGTGGTCGTGTGTGTCAGGGTGGCGCTGAGGTATCATCCACCAGATGGCAGTTTCCTTGGGTTAACCTGAGGCGGTTCCTTCGAGTGCATGCCTGGAATGTCCTATCCCAAAGAGAGGATGAAAACCTGTCTCTGTTATCATCTGAGCTCAAGCGTTTGGACCGGTATTGCAGCACTCTCTGAGGTTCAGAGACCGGATTGTGGCGAGTTCATGGTGGATTGTTACACCTACTATTGATCTGGTCGCTCTGATGGTTACCATGCCCAAGGAGTTGCTGTCGCTGTGTCCAATAAGCTGACTCCAATGATAATTGAGGTAAGACCGGTCAACAAGAGTATTAAGAGATGAAGGATTCATCACTCTTTGGGTGTCATTTCCGTGGTCTCTGGATATGCTCCGACTGAGGCGACTGATCTCACCCTGAAGGATGAATTCTACGCCACGCTCGAGTCTGTGGTTGATCAATGCCCCAAGGTGAGATACTCTTCTGGCCTTTGGGGATTTCAATGCATCGACTGGAACTGATAGGGATGGTTATGAGACATGTGTTGGTCCCCATGGGTCTGGAGCTGTGAACCTGAACAGCAATAAGTTCCTTGACTTCGCAAGAAGTCATGGACTTAGGGTGGCTGGTTCATGGTTTCAGCGCCCACAGGCTCATCAGTGGACTTGGTATTCCAACGCTGGTGGTGTGGCAAAGGAGAATGACCATGTGCTCGTTGATGGTCGCTGGAGGATGATCCAGAACTGCAGGGTCTACCGGAGTGCTGTTCCTCAATACTGACAACCGGCTTGTTGTAGCAACTCTGAAGTTTCAGCTTAAATCCAGGAGAATGGTACCATCCCAGCCTAGGCTGGATGCTGGCAAGCACAAGGATGAGAGGGTAGCTGAGGAGATTGCGAACAGGCTGAGTGGACATCTGGGGGACTGGATGCTTTGGGGGATCCTGAAGAGTTGTGGAGTGCCTTCAAGACCACCGTCCTTGATGTTGTCGGTCGATGTCCTTGAACTCATCGGAGGGCGAAGAATAATTTTTGTGTCTCAAGGGACACTGGATACCATTGACCAGCGTCTCAGGGCCAGGATGAATGGCAGAGCTGAGCTGTTCAGGGAGCTGAGGCATAAAACTGTACGTGCACTAAGGGTGGACAAGGAGGCCTGTGCGTGAGGAATCTGTGAGGGGGTAGAGCATCACCTCTGGTCAAGTGATTCTCGTCCTGCTTACAGCGGAATTCACACATTGCATTCATCCAAGCCCATCCCTCGGTGTACTGCAGTGAGAGCAGAGGGTGTTTGGCTCTTGACAGAGGAGTCCGAAGTGAAGGCCCGCTGGGCCAGTTACTTTAAGCAATTGTACCAGGCTGATCCACCGGCTGTCGAGTTGCATGTCAGTGGTGTTATAATCCCAATTGCTGACCCTCCAATCAACTGTGGTCCACCTTCGTTTGTGGAAACACAGGCTGTGGTGAACTGGGTAAAATGGGGTGAAGCTCCTGGGATCTATGACATCCATGCTGAACTTCTCAAGACTGGTGGAAATGCTGTACTCATGTTGTTGCATGCAGTTCTGTGCTCTGCCTGGAACACAGGCATCATCCCAACTGACTGGAAGAGGGACCTTGTTTGCCCTCTCTGGAAATGGAAGGGTGATCGCCAAGACGACAACAACTACCGAAGGGTGACGCTGCTCTCAATGCCGGGCAAGGTCTTTGCTCGGATAATTATTGATAGGGTTCGCCACCATCTGCTTGAGCACAAGCTTCCAGAACAGTCAGGCTTTACACCAACGAGGTCAACGATTGACCGTATCATTGCGATTCGGCTCCTCATCGAACGCAGACGAGAGTTTCAGCAGGGGCTGATTGCTGCCTCTGTTGATCTCCATAAAGCGTTTGATTCAGTGAATCGGGTTGCCCTCTGGAGGATTCTTGGTGTTCTTGCGGTGCCACCAAAACTGATCGATCTGATGTCTCAATTCTACTCTGGTACTGAGAGTGCTGTGAGATGCGGTGATGCCACCTCTGACTTATTTCTAGTTGTTACTGTGTTGTTACTGTTGTTGTTACTATATGTTCTAGTTGTTACTATTTCTAGTTGTTTCTAGTTGTTACTTACACACACACCATCCGTGAGGAGTGTGTGCTGGACCCCACACTTTTCAGCACTTGTATGGACTGGATTCTCGGTAGGATGTCGGTGAAATCAAGCTGCGGTGCATTATTTGGGAATGTCAACATCTCTCACCTTGATTTCGCAGATGATGCAGTCATCTTTACAAAGACTTTAGATGTCGTTTTGGGGGCTCTCGAGGTGCTAAATTGGGAGTGGGAGCTGATGGGATTACGGGTTTCCTGGGTCAAAACTAAGATCCAGGCTTTCAATGACATCCTGGATGCTGCTTTCCTATCTGTACCTGCTTGTGGTGAGGATGCTGAGGTCGTGGAGAGATTCACTTCCATTGGCAGTGATATTCATGTCTCTGCTGTCTGTGAGTCACAGGTCAACAGATGTCTGGTTTGGGCCTGGGGAGTCATGGATTCACTGGATCATGGGGTGTGGTGCTGCCGGTACCTGTGCGGGAGGAAGAAAGTCCGAGTCTTCGGGTCCTTGGTACTTCCAGTCTTGCTCTATGGATGCGAGACTTGGACTCTGACCAAGGATCTGAGACGGAGACTTAATTCCTTTGGTACCAGGTCTCTTTGGAGAATCCTTGACTATCACTGGTCGGACTTTGTGTCCAACGAGCGGTTTCGGAGAGAGAGACTCAACTGAGACTTGTTACCTGCATCGTCCGTGCGCGTCAGCTATGGCTGTATGGACATGTGGCTCGTTTTTCTGACGCTGATCCTGCTCACCAGATTCTCTCAGCGAGGGAGTCTTGTGAGTGGAGGAGGCCAATGGGCCGATCACGTGCCTCGGAGTTGCATCAGGTTGATCGGCATCTCAAGGAGATAGGGATGAGCCAGGTATCTGCCTGGGGGATGGCCAGACGGAGGCCCCTGGAGTACCGGCGGAAAGTGGACGTAGCGACACGCTGCTCTGGCCCATGCTCCCATACCTGACATGACCTGGTGAGCTTATGGAATGGTGCCTCGTTCGTCCGTCCGTCCATCCTCTGTCCACAAATACTCGCAACTTCTCTGAACCTGCACAAACAATTTCGATGAAACTTGACCACAACCTTCATCACCCAGGGTCTACCAAACTTTGTTCACGACATGAAAAAAAAATTGATGTTTAAGGGGTTCGACTGGAGGTGGGGGGTGGGGGAGGGGAGTTGCTTTCCAAAATATACATTTTCTTTCTTTCGAGCACCTCCATACCGTCGTTTACCTTGTAGGTTGTCAAGTTGTTAAGCGGTATCGAGAACTCCATTCCGTTGGAGTGCTTGATTCAGCATTTCATTAAGATAATTTACCTGTATGCAAATGGATACGCCCCAGTTATGTCATAATACTTTACTGCAATATCTGGCAAGCAGAATTATTTAATTGTTTGAATCTGAGAACTTTCAGGATTTTTTTTTTTGTTATTTTTGCATAAGGCTCACTTGGCTGCGCCTGCATGTGTTTGAGGGTACATGAGCTGCAATTCAATTGATACCAATTACGGCCTAAGGAAAAGTGTTCAACTGTGTACATAACAAATGGATAGAACGTGGTCTATTCCTCGGTCCATAACTTGTGAATCCCACGTCGTAGGGAAACATGCGGGGCCTCATTAGACTCAGGGGAATCCCACTTTACCCTCAGCACCGATGGTGTCCACATTTATTACTTTGTGTTCAGGTTATTTAAACACCAAATCAATTGATACCGACTGCATTCAGGAAAAAGGACTTACTGTTTACGTAATAAATAGATTGAATGGGGCGTGTTACGAGGTGCATAACTCATCAATCCCGTGTAGTAGAGAGATATGGGGGGCTTTGTATTACTCCGGGAAGTTCCGGTTTACCCTGTGTACCCACTGTGACATTTCCCGCACATTTTTTGCTTGCTTCATGTTTGTAATGTCGTGGTAGAGGTGCTCTAAGGCAGACACGAGCGGGGGAACAGCACAACCCTGCTTTATTGCCACGAGCGAGAGCATGAGCGTATGTTGCCCGTAACTCCACTTTATTACGTACTCGATGCACTCTGCAAGCCACACGACTTACAGGCTCCACAGGCCACAACGGCGACAGCAACAACAACCATGCCTCAGGCGGCGCGCACTCATATATCCCGTGCAAGCACGTGACCACTCCTCCACCACGCTCCCCACATCACGCCCTGCCCCCGCAGGCCCACTACACCACACTCCTCCCTCCTAAAACTATGATTATAAAATGACCATCATCATACTAAGCATAACCAGCACAGAATACCATGATATAAAAGCAGAGAGGTTCAAAAACGATAACAACCAAAAAGCATAGGCACATCACACCATATAACGTGTCGATGCGAGCGAGTGGAACTGCAATGGACAGGTTCCGAAGACTGAGTTGCACGACGAACCCACAAAAACCCTGCCCGCCTCACAGATATCAAGAAGCAAGGTGGGAAGCACAGCCTCACTACGCAGCAGAAACGCCCCCAGGCGGCTCATGCTCACACGCCCTCCGGCAAGGTCGCGGCGACCTCCCGAGCAAACCTCCCCCGGCACCATCAAACGCCCCCGGCCGACAAGGCGGCACCTCTCCCCCAGACAGACCCGAACCAGATAAACATTCCGAGCCCGGAAGCCCATTGTCTGGAAGCCCCGTGGCGCCAGCGCAGCTGACCTTGTCGAGAACGGAGGTTTGTGCCGCCCGGCGCCAAGCCCGTCCGGCCTTGGGTGGTGACGCTGAACAGCGCCGACGGCTGGGCGCACCATCAGTCCCATAACAAACCCACGCATTACAATCAGCCGAGATTCCAACGTGCGTCCAAACGGCATCGGGCGAGAACAGAGAGTTGCGCCCCAGGCGCCAGGCACGTCTGACCTTGCCGAAACCAGGGGTGGGGGTAACGTTGAACAGCGAACCAGCCCCGGCTCTGAGTCGATCTCTGAGACCCACGCGGCAATTAGTCGGCAGCAATCCCAGCAATCCCATACAAAACCACACATCAAATCCGGTCATGTCATAAAGCAACAAGAACATCGTTTGCGCAGATGCAAACTCCCCTTTTCGTACAGCGCGTTCTCTCAATATAATCCCCACATATGACAGGGTAACGAACCGTGGGCTGCCCTCACAGCTGGAGGCCAGTAAAACCTCTTTATTTGCCACGATCGCCCCCAAAGCCTTCATATCACATCGGTCATATCGCACATCACATCTATTGATCCCAGCCAAACATATTCTCACACACGAACTGTCGGCATTCATTTTAACAACGTTAAACTGCATCACTCGAGCAATGAAAATCAAATATGCAACGAACAGCAACCCATGAATCGCATCACGTGTCCGTCTCTCGGTTGTCGTCGCGACGTAGCGATGACCTGCTTGTCGTCGACGGTCGCGATCCGCGGACTTCTTCAATGCGACTGGCCCGCTCCAATTCCCCACTGAACTCGCCTGACCGACACGGGCGCACACTGTATCATGAGCGCAGCCGAAGCGCGAGAGCTCATCGCGGCTGGCATGGCTCCCGTTGCTCCAGAACCGTACATCATCGTCGCAGGAAGCAATGAACGGCCGCTCCCGTTGCATCATCGCGGCTCCTGCCGCCAGAACCTCGCCCTCGGGTCTCGAAGGAGGCCCGGGCCCCCACGGAGGTACGTGCCCCGAAGGAGGCACAGGTGCACCTGGAGGTACGAACTCCGAAACAGGAACTGCGAGCCCCTCTCCTCGCACCACGAACCGCGGGAGCGCAACCCGCTACCCCTGCTAGGCAACCAAGACGTGTGCCCCGCCAACCGCCGGCAGCGCTTCACCGGCACACGTGTGCCATGCGAGGGTAGCACGAGCGGACTCAAGTCGACACCCGATCAGTGCCCCGATCATCTCGACCTCCACTGGCATTGATCTTGTCACCTCCGGACCAATTGAAGACAGGTTTAACATCGGCAGCATCTCCCGCTCCGGGTCGCCGGGATCTCTGTACCCAGGCTGCAAGACTCGACCCGGGGCGTCAAAGTGTACGCCATGCACCGAACACCGTACTGGCAGTAGGTCTCGACCCGGGACGTAAGGGTCGCTTCGCACACCGCCATCCATGACCGTTATGATAGGCAATGACTCTCGGCACACCCAC
This sequence comes from Eptatretus burgeri, assembly GCF_056783735.1. Lineage (NCBI taxonomy): Eukaryota > Metazoa > Chordata > Myxini > Myxiniformes > Myxinidae > Eptatretus > Eptatretus burgeri. The sequence goes on from NC_140965.1 coordinate 630,049, forward strand.
CGTAGAAGTCCCCGAGTGCTCAGACCGCCGTCCGATTGACTGCATTGCAACGCTCGGCCACGACCCGCGCCGAAGACCGTGCGCGCGGCCGTGCGCGCCTGGAACCCGGCGCTGACCTTTGGACCATCTGCTGCGCACCGACCATCGAGACCCCGGACATTCCTCAGAGCTTGCGCGATATCCAACGCCGCGTCTGAGCTGAACTTCATGCCCTCGTCCTTTAGCCGTGACCCCGCAGAAACCATTCCCGAGGTCTGCAAAGTAGAAATAAAACGAACTCCGAGCGCGGCCGTCGTCCACTCAACGTGACCGTGCGCGCGATAATGAAGTGATACCAAATCACTCAGCAGGCGATCATGTCCCGTTAATAGCAAGGTGAGCAAGATCGATTTGCGCTTGCTTTCATCGTCCACACCATTCGCGTGGAAATAGCAGCCCAACTGTTCAGAAAACAATTCGAAGTCATCTCCGATGAAGACGGGCACGCGTCCGTGCACCGTGCCCCGACCTTCTGCCATGCCCGAGCCGGCCGTGCCGGCGAGACGCCTGGCCCCGAAGCCTGTGCGTGCGGCGCGCGAAACCCGCGATGCACTCCTCCCGATGTGTTCCTCCGGGACCCCGCCCGGTGTAGACCTCGAACCGCACGGGATGCGCTGAGTTACTCGCTGCCGCGATCCAATAACCCAACCACCCTGCACACGCCGATCCGAACAGCCTCGTCGCCAAATGTAATGTCGTGGTAGAGGTGCTCCAAGGCAGACACGAGCGGGGGAACAGCACAACCCTGCTTTTTGCCACGAGCGAGAGCGTGAGCGTATGTTGCCCGTAACTCCACTTTATTACGTACTCGATGCACTCTGCAAGCCACACGACTTACAGGCTCCACAGGCCACAACGGCTACAGCAACTACAACCACGCCTCAGGCGGCGCGCACTCATATATCCCGTGCAAGCACGTGACCACTCCTCCACCACGCTCCCCACATCACGCCCTGCCCCTGCAGGCCCACTACACCACAATGTTCAGATAATTTAAACGCCAATTCAATTGATACCGACAATGTCCCCAGGAAAGAGGGCTAACTGCATACGCAATAAATAGATTGAACATTTCCTGTTACTCAGTCCATAATTCATCAGTCCCATGTTGTATCAAAGCAGGGTTGTATCTCAGCCAGATGTCTCCGTACCTGGTCATCACTGCCAGCAGTTATAAAGTGGCAGTTGTGGTTATTTTTGTAATTTACCTGTTTTGTTTCTTTGCAATCATTGGGGCTGTGTTTCTTTCTCTTTCATGTTCTTGTGTACTCACTATCATTATCTCCACCACCGAAGGTGAAGGAGGTTATGTTTTCACCCCTTTCTGTCTGTTTGTTTGTTTGTCTGTTTGTCTGTTTGTTTGTGTGCAGGATATCTCAAAAAGTTGTCGTCGGATTCTAATGAAACTTTGTGGACATGTTGGGTGTGTGACGAGGATGAACCGATTCTATTTCAGTTAAGATCCGAATCTGGATCTGGATCTGATTTAAAAAAAAATGTTCTCCGGATCTGGATGCAGCTCCGGATAAAAAACATTTGTTGCTGATATCATCCAGCAATTTCAGTCCCATGTCCTTGAATGCTGGAGGAACTGTCAGAGCGTGTAAGACTGCATTTCCATCTTCTATGAAGAGTATCTTGGAATGGAGTTGTGTGTTAACCGAGTGAAGGTTTTATTATCCGAGAGGAAGTGTGCTGCATTTGCTTTATTTGTTTTGAATAGGAAGCTCTGTCGTGGTTAAACGAGGTCTCTGGTAGCCATTTCGAAAAGGAGCCAAAACGGTGAAAGTGCTCAGTTTGTTTCAATTTTAACAATCAAAAACGTTTTTGGGATACTTTTGAGCTCCTAAAAGGTTAGTCTCACCAAGTCCTGAGTAGGGGGTACTTTACCCTTCTGGCTAGAGCTTGGACCACCAGACTTTCTGCAGCGAGGGAGGACCAAACACTGGACCTCCTGACAGGATTTGCCATTGACGCTCAGAGTTTTGGCCTCCACAACTTAAAGTAGTGTGGTTTGCTGTTGTTTCAAACATTGTTCTTTCTTTTATTTAATGGTTCTTGAAACATTTCCAAGCATTTGCATCACTGAGTGCTTTTATTTCAATTCGAGCTTGGGTTGATTTTTAATTCCTTAATTCATGCTGACCTTTTTCTCCAGCTCAGGATAAAGTACCTTGGTTTCCAAAGAAGATCTCTGATCTTGATTACTCAGCAAAGCGCGTCCTCATGTATGGAACAGAACTCGATGCTGACCATCCGGTAAGGAAATTGAGCAGATTTCCTTTCAATAATAGACATATTGGCTTGAGTTTTATGGAGTATTCAACTGTGAGTTCACCGTGACCATTTTCTACCGCAGGGATTCAAAGACAACGTTTATCGTGAGCGCAGGAAGTATTTTGCAGACATTGGTTTGTCCTATCGGTGGTAAGGCTGTCCTTTCAGCGAAAGTTTTGACATGCTCGAGCTATGTTTAGATGTCACTTAAATTTGGTGATGCTTTGTAATTCAGATGTTGAAGCTCATTAGAGAGCGAGAGAGCAAAGGGAGGTAAAGGGTGACGTGAATGCACTGAATATGGGGTTGAGGGCTACGTGGATGTGTGTCAAATGGATCGAGAAAAATTAGAGATTAAAAGTACAAAATTAATGAGTTGGCAGAAGGTCGTCTTGAAATCGTCGCCTTCAAAAAATGAATTGAAGGTGTCTTGGATTTACTGAAGGAGGTAATGCTACAGATGCGAGCAAAGAGGTGTACATTTCCGCAAGTGGGTCCTAAGTGTGGGCTTATTGGGTTTGAGTTGGGCAGATAAACAGCTGGTTACTTCAAGGGGACAACGTCTGCAGATAAACATCTGTATAAAATCGAGTAGCTGCTAGCCTGTTTGTTATGTACATTGGAAAAGAGTTGACCTTGTGATTTCGTCACTTCCTGTGAATTACAGATTATTTCTTATCCTAGAGCATAATTTGAGCTCAAAGAAGGAGTAAAATGGCAAACTGGAGCTACAGCGGACAAATGGGGAGCTTCTAGATTGTTCACAAACAGTGTGTACATTCTGCAGTGCTGCAAAGTCCATCTTGTCTTGTACCTAATTATGACGTCAGTATGGAGACCAAAAATCTTGGATCTCATAATGAGGAGAAGAAGCTTGAGACTTTGCATTTCTTTCCAAGGTATAGATTACTTAAATTAGGAGGGTTTCACAGGCACGATGATCAGGTATTGTCAGGACAGGCCAGATCAGATTCCTGCATTGTCAGGTGAGGCCAGATCAGATCTGTGACTTGATACAGGTATCATGTAAATATGGACTAACCTATTCCATGGTCGGGTTATCGGCGACAAAACTCTCTCTCCCACCAAGTTTCCTGGTGAGGAGGGTGTTTGGATATGGACACCCAGCAGGAGTAAAAACAAAACCTGTCAAAGGGTGGAGGAACACCTTGTGAGCCAACGGCCATCCATATCTAGTACCCAACCGTGTCTGTGGACGTCCTCCTGCAGTAGGGTTACTTTATTATTATTTTTGGAGGTTGGTAGCAGGATTTGCACTCTGGCCACCATAAAACCCTTCATTCCACAAAACATTCTCGAAGCAGAAAATAAATCTGAAAACCCACTCTATGGGAGTACCTCCTGTGCAGCTTCCCTTTGCAGGGCAGTTCACCGGATGACGGGATTCGAGCAAAGCTTTCAGGACCCCAATCTTTGATGATAGGAGGAAAACCATGGGTCAACCATCCCAGGTTAGATTGCAGTAGGGTGTTTCGGGGTGGTGCTGAGGTATCGTCCACCAGATGGTGGTCTCCTTGGGTTAACCTGAGAGGGTCCCTTCGCGTGGTTGCCTGGAGTTTCCTGTCCCGAAGAAAGGATGATCATCTGAGCTCAAGCATTTGAGCATCGATATTGCAGCATTCTCTGAGGTTCGGAGACCGGATTGCAGCAACATCATGGTGGTGGTTACACCTAGTATTGGTCTGGTCGCTCTGATGGTTACCATGCCCAAGGAGTTGCTGTAGCTGTGTCCAATAAGCCGACTCCAATGATAATTGAGGTAACACCGGTCAAAGAGCGTATTATGAGACGAAGGATTTGTCACTCCTTGGGTGTCATTTCCCTGGTCTCTGTTTATGCTCCAACTGAGGTGAGTGATTTCACCGCGAAGGACGCATTCTTCGCCACGCTCGAGTCTGTGGTTGATCATTGCCCCAGGCGAGATACTCTTCTCGTCGTGGTGGATTTCAATGCATGCACTGGAACTGATGGGGATGGTTATGAGACATTTGTTGGTCTGGAAATGGGTCTGGAAATGACCCATGGGTCTGGAAATGTGAACCAGAATAGCACGAAGTTCCTTGACTTTGCAAGAAGTCATGGACTTAAGGTGACTGTTTCATGAATTCAGCACCCACAGGCTCATCGCTGGACTTGGTATTCCAACGCTGCTGATGTGGCAATGGAGATTGACCATGTCCTCGTTAATGGTTGCTGGAGGATGATCCAGAACTGCAGGGTCTTCCAGAGTGCTCAGTTCCTCAACACTGACCACAGTCTTGTTGTAGCAACTCTGAAGTTACAGCATAAATCCAGGAGAATGAAACAATCCAAGCCTCGGCTGAATGTTGGAAAGCTCAAGGATGAGAGGGTAGCTGAGAAGTTTGTGAACAGGCTGAATGGAGATTTGGGGTTGTCTGAGTGCTTTGGGGAATCCTGAAGAGTTGTGGAGTACCTTCATGACCACCATCCTTGACGTTGCCAGTGGATGACTTGGAACTCACCGTTGGGCAAAGAAGATTTTGTGTATCAAGGGGCACTGGATACCATGGGCCAGAGTCGCAGGGCCAGGCTGGAGAACGGATACAAGATGTTCAGGGAGTTGAGGCGTAAAACTACACATGCACTGAGGGTGGACAAGGAGGCCTATGTGCGAGAAATATGAGTGGATAGAACATCACCTGTGGTCAAATGATTCACATCCTGCTTACAGGGTCATTCAAGCATTGTGTTCCACCAAGCCCATCCCTCAGTGTACTGCAGTTTCAGCGGTGGGAGGTGGGCTCTTGACAGAGGAGTCCGAAGTGAAGGCCGGCTGGGCCGGTTACTTTGAGCGGCTGATCGGTAACCAGGCTGATCCAGCAGCTGTCAAGTTTGATGTCAGGCATGGTGCTTCCCCTTTTGCTGACGCTCAAATCAATGGTGATTCACCTTAGTTTGTGGAAACACAGGTTGTGGTAAACCGGTTGAAATGGGGTAAAGCTCCTGGGATCTGTGGCATCCATGCTGAATTTCTCAAGGTTGGTGGAAGTGCTGCACTCATGTCGTTGCATGCAATTCTGTGTTCTGCCTGGAACACAGGCATCATCCCAAGTGACTGGAAGAGGGGCATTGTTGTCCCACTCTGGAAAGGGAAGGGTTATCGCCAGGACTGCAACAACTACCGAGGCGTTAAGCTGCTTTTGGTGCTGAGCAAGGTCTTTGCTTGGATAATTCTCGATAGGGTTCACCACCATCTGCTTGAGCACCAGCGTCCAGATCAGTCAGGGTTTACTCCAAAGAGGTCAACGAATGAGTGTATCCTTGCCCTTCGGGACCGCACCGAACGCAGACGAGAGTTTCGGCAGGAGCTGCTTTCCAGCCTATGTTGATCTCTGTAAAGTGTTTGATTCAGTGAATCGAAATGCCCTCTGCAAGATTCTCAGTCTCCGTGGGTTGCCATGGAAACTGATCAATCTGTTTGAACTGCACTCTGGTACTGAGAGTGCTGTGAGATGTGGTGGTACCATCTCCGACATATTTCCAGTTATTACTGGAAATTAGTCGTAGAGGGGTGTGTACTGGCACCCACACTTTTCAGCGCTTGTATGGACTGGATTCTTGTGAGGATGTCAGAGAGATCAAGCTGCGGTGCATCATTTGGGAATGTCAAGATCTCTGACCTTGATTTCGCAGATGATGCAGTCATGTTTGCGGAGACTGGATATCCTTTTGGGGGCTCTCAAGGTGCTGAATGAGGAGTCGGAGCCGCTAGAATTACGGGTTCCCTGGGTCAAAACTAAGATCCAGGCTTTCAATGACATCTTGGATGCTGCTATCTTGTCTGTATCTGTTTGTGGTGAGGATATTGAGGTTGTGGAGAGATTCACTTATCTTGGCAGTGATATTCATGTCTCTGCTGGCTGTGAGCCAGAGGTTAATAGACGTCTGGTTCAGGCCTCGGGAATCATTGGTTCACTGGATAATGGGGTGTGGCGCTGTTGGTACCTGTGCAGGAGGACGAAAGTCTGAGTCTTCAGGTCCTTGGTGCTTCCCGTCTTGCTCTATGGATGCGAGACTTGGACTCTGACCAGGGATCTGAGACAGTAGTTGGGGAATTTTAGCAAATTGTATTGACCATCTGTGAAAAAATTGCTTACCAAAAAATTTCTTAACTAACGTATTCATCTAGGTGTCTACTAACACCTATCAATTAGTGCAAACCCAAAACCTTGTGGAAAATTCTGGGGAGTCAATCAAAGTTCAGGTGCTCAGAGGGCCTGCGCGAAAAAATCGGAAAATTCACTTTTGCCAATATTGACTTGTGGGATGTCTAACTAGGGGTTTTTGGGGTGCTGAATTGATTCCCACCATTATTTTTGAGAAAAAACACTCTTTGATCATATAAAATGTATTTTATTGACATTTTTAACAGAACTGTGCTCAATGGAAATGTTGCTTCGTCAGATTTTACAACCTTATTCATCAAACTCCCCAGTATCTTCCTCACTCCTCTTGTCATCCAGCTAGTTTATGTTCAAGCAAGAGTTGCATGCAAGCTGGTTTATGTTCAGGCAAGAGTTGCACCATGATAGATTCCGCAAGCAGAAATACACACTTTTTACAGCAGCACCTGAGTGAGCTGCAGTCCCCCACACAGTTGCAGCTGGAAAACGTCAGGAGGTAGTCTGGTGAAATGGGGTCTGTAGAAGGGACTGGTGCATATCCTTGCTCAGTGAGTTGCCATCCGTAGTCCCGGGCATCCAACGATGGACTTTGCAGCATCAGCCAGTCTCTAGTCTGGAGGTAAGCTTGGAGAGAGTGCTGTGCTGCAGCTCCTGTTGTCGGGGGGAGTTTCTCAGGTTTTATGCTCCCAGTAGCAGCTAGCTTGCTGAAGATGTCGAATCTCAAGTCTTCCAAGTCTTTGGAGGATTTCCCATGCAACATGAGCATGAAAAGATCACAGCCTGCTTTAATGATATCACCTTTCTCAGCTCGGATGTCCATAAACACGTCCATTGCCCTCTCTGCTTCATCAGTCTTGCAGAGCTTACTTAGCAAAGTTGGTTTGCTAAACCCAAAAATTGCAGACACTGTATCGCAGCCAGAGAATCTGTGCAAGAAGATGAGATACCTCCGGTATATCTCTGGGAGGGCCTCCCGGATCTTTCCGACATCGTAAGATGTTTCTTTGGCTGTCATGAGGAAGATCGGATGGTCTGCAACATGATGAATCAGCATAACCAGGACGTCTGTGTCCTCAGCCCTCACCTCGAAAGGGGACTCTCTTGCCTCATCTGGAGCTGCACGGACGATGGAGGTGTCAGCATCATCGGAGCATTGCTGTACACTGATTCCATTCCTACTAAATGTCTCAGCAAGGAGCAGAACGAGCTGGGCTTTGTTGTTCTTGTTATCGAGGAACTTTTCTCTTGCAATGATGATTTTGAGATCCAGACGAATCTGAATGTCACAGCATGCATTCTTTGTTCGTCTCAAGTGGTCATGGTCCTTGGTGGAGCTGCCATATCCGTCAAAGACCACCGTTATCCGGAGGCGATGGCTCCCCATGGACTTCACAAACCGGAGGTAGCTCTCGGCAACATCCTTCCAAGTAAGGTTAGCCTCCCACTTGACATTGTGCAGGAGCCACCCACCATCAACCACAAGGCTTGTGCGGGAGGGGGGGGGTTGTTCGACAGGTGCCACACATGCCTTCAGGGACCTTGCTCAGGCAGCCTTGTCTGGCTTTCGCAACTTTTGATTTTTGTCAAACAGCGACATCGGTTTTGGCATAAACTCAAAGCGCAGAGCTTCTTTGGTCTTGACTTCACGCTCACTGGTGACAATGAGGTGGTTGAATAGCTTCAGTGAGTCAATGACCAGCTTCTCGCCATTGACTTTGGGTCCAGATCTGAGGCTTGCAAGTGATTTGACATTGTGTTTGGTTACCATTGCATCCACAACAGTTTTCCCATCCATCTTAGCCTGTATGGCTCTGGCAACTTCTTCTGCTTGATCAGCATTGACTTGGTCTTCAGGAGTGCTGCTGAACCCAGTTGAGAAGGACACCAGAGTCTTCTTGTCCCGTGTGGCATCGAAAGGGTTGACTTCCTCCAACCACCCAACTATGGTGTTGACAGCATCGTTATCTCTCTTCATTTGGGCTCTTTTAACGTCGGTGTGGACAGGTACCCCACATTTGACTATGCTTCTTTCCAGCTCTTGGTGAATGAACGAGAAGTGGTTCAGAGTCTGAACCCGAAAGACTCATGAGAAGACTCATTCCGAAAGCGGCTTCTGTTTAGACCACCGGAGGATTTTTCCTCACGCATGAGTGTGGTTTCTATCGTGATGTCAGTCCATGTGCCGGTCCATTCATGGTCTGAGAGCCTGAATTCTACTGAGCATGAGCACAAGTATAACCAACAATATAGCAGTGGTTTCAAAAATGTTGTCTGCTGGTTTCAGAACAATTTGAGCAATCTGAATCAATTGAGCCAAATTACTGCAAAACACAGTCTGAGATATCTAAAAATGTATCATATCAATATTTTATGGCCAGGGATTAATTTTTCCTCAAATCTAATGGTTGGAATCAATTCAGCACCCCAAAAAACCCCTAGTTAGACATCCCACAAGTCAATATTGGCAAAAGTTAATTTTTCTGATTTTTTTTCCCGCAGGCCCTCTGAGCACCAGAACTTTGATTGCCTCCCCAGAATTTTCCACAAGGATTTGGGTTTGCACTAATTGATAGGTGTTAGTAGACACCTAGATGAATACGTCAGTGAAGAAATTTTTTGGTAAGCAATTTTTTCACAGAGGGTCAATACAATTTGCTAAAATTCCCTAACTACAGAGACTTCATTCCTTTTGTACCAGGCCTCTTCAAAGAATCCTTGGCTGTTGCTGGTCGGACTTTTTGTCCAATGAACGGTTGCTGAGAGAGACTCAAATGAGATTTGTTACTGCAATGTACGTGAGCGTCAGCTGCGGCTGTGTGGACATGTGGCTCGTTTTTCTGTCACTGATCCTGCTCACCAGATTCACTTAGCAAGGGAGCATCGTGAGTGGAGGAGGTCAATCGGCCGACCACGTGCCTCGTGGTTGCAGCAAGTTGATCAGTATCTCCTTGAGTTTGGGATGGACCAGACGTCTGCCTGGGGGATGGCTAGATGGAGGCCCCTCGAGTCCTGGCGGAGAGTGGATGCAGTGACGCACTGCTCTGGCGCATGCTCCCCTACCTGACCTGACCTTACCTTTCCTGAGAGGCACATCATTTGGAGACAATAAGAGTGAAGCTGTTTCATTGTGCCTGACTGCAGCCAGGAAAAGTACAACATTCCAATTTTAATTCTGATGTACCACACTCTGTTGAAGTGTGTCAGTGCTTTTGTGGCAGTTTCTTCACAAGGGTTATACTGAGTTGTTATCCATTACCTTCCCAGTATTTGAGGCAGGAATTTGTGATTTGTTAATGGTTCCTATGATGGCTTGCCTACTCTTCACGAAGGACACCATGCGATCTTTAACATCCACCAACCAACGCCGAAAGATGGGGCGGTCAGTTTAACATCCATCCGAGGGACGGCACAAGCCTTGATGAATCACCCAGCATGTGAAACATTGTGACTGAAATGCATTTGAACAGTTTACTTATACTCTTTTGCTCACATCTCTTCTGCTGTGCGTGCATGACACTTAAAAGTTGCTTCTTGAACAGAAAATTTAAATGTCAAAAGATAATGTTGATCTCCCTTGCTCTGTTCCTCCAGGGGACAACCCATTCCACATATCGAGTACACACCGGAGGAAATTCGTACCTGGGGAACCGTGTATCGAGAATTGAACAAACTTTACCCGACGCATGCTTGTCGCGAATACCTCAAGAACCTTCCACTGCTAGTGAAGCATTGTGGTTACCAAGAAGAAAAGATTCCTCAGCTGGAAGTTGTGTCACATTTTCTGAAGGGTATTGCTATTTTCTTTTTTTTGTATACAATGTCGAGGCTCGTATAAGAGCTAACACATAAAATGTATAACAAAGGGAGCAGCAGACAAGAAGGGCAGGAGAGGGAAGCACAAAACAGTGCAGAATAGAGCCATTATGATATCTGTGGAAGGGAGAGGGATGGGGTGGGGTACATGGGGTAAACAAGATGGACACGACAAGGACTTTAATTGAGACACCCATCGAATTAATTATTATTTCACTCGTTACTCATTTAGTGCTCGCTCTTTATTTGCTTATATTCATTAATTCAGAAGGAAGACTGATTCGAGGGTGAAGGGGAGGGGGTGGTGTATAGGCAGAGGAGGTACAAGTTTGGTTACTTGTTCTCCATCGTTAAGGAGTTTTGCAGATTCTATACAGGTTCAATCATTTCAGATGAGCCATATGCGTGAGGTCTCACATAATTTCTGCTTTGGGCCTTGAACGGTAGAACGAATGCCCTCCCCTCTCATCCGCTCCCCTCCCCTCTGTTCCCCCCTTCCCTTCCGCTCCCCTCCCCTCCCATCCCCTCCCCTCCAATCCTGTCCCCTCCCTTTCTCCAGCTTATGCTATTTTGATGGCTCCTGCCATTTACACCTTCACTTATTTTTCTCTCATGAGCTGTTTAGGATCACTTTCACATTGTTTTATATATATATATATATATATATATATATATATATATATATATATATATATATATATATATATATATATATATATATATATATATATTTAATCTCATGCTAATGTGAACATGTTCATATTCTTTTTCGACACTTACATGTCCATTTAAGAGAAAGAAATGGAAATGAGAAAGACATCATGCATGGACACCATTTTGTGCACAGAGCGAACGGGATTTTCAATACGCCCAGTCGCTGGGTACCTGTCTCCACGAGACTTTCTAGCAGGCCTGGCATTTCGTGTATTCCATTGCACGCAGTATGTACGCCACTCCTCAGATCCTCTGTACACTCCAGAACCGTGAGTCGAATGTCATACATTATATTCCAACCTCCTTCCCTATCATTCCATGATTGGTTACAGTGTTACTGCCATTCTTTTTTTGAGCGGTGAAACCACTTAAATATTTGTCTATGTCCTTCCTCGCATCCATCCGTCCATCACACAACGAAGAAGAAGAAGACGAAGCAGAGGAGGAAGAAGAAGCAGAAACCTTCAAACAAACCATGTTTAATTCCTAAGGGTGATTCTGAAGGGTAATTCTTAAGGGTAATTCTGAAGGGTAATTCTAAAGGGTAATTCTAAACAATAATTCTTAAGGTTATTTCTTAAGGGTAATTCCAAAGGGTAATTCCAAAGGGTAATTCTAAAGGATGATTCTAAAGGGTAATTCTAAAGGGTCATTCTAAAGGGTAATTCTAAAGGGTAATTCTAAAGGGTAATTCAAAAGGGTAATTCTAGAGGGTAATTCAAAAGGGTAATTCAAAAGGGTAATTCTAAAGGATAATTCTAAAGGTTAATTCTAAAAGGTGATTCTAAAGGGTAATTCCAAAGGGTAATTCTAAAGTGTAATTCTAAAGGATAATTCCAAAGGGTAATTCCAAAGGGTAATTCTAAAGGATAATTCCAAAGGGTAATTCCAAAGGGTAATTCGAAAGGATGATTCTAAAGGATGATTCCAAAGGATAATTCTAAAGGATGATTCTAAAGGGTAATTCTAAAGGATGATTCCAAAGGATAATTCTAAAGGATGATTCCAAAGGGTAATTCTAAAAGGTGATTCTAAAGGGTAATTCTAAAGGATGATTCCAAAGGATAATTCTAAAGGATGATTCTAAAGGGTAATTCTAAAAGGTGATTCTAAAGGGTAATTCTAAAGGATAATTCTAAAAGCTAATTCTAAAGGGTAATTCTGAAGGGTAATTCTAAAGTGTAATTCTAAAGGGTAATTCGAAAGGATAATTCTAAAGGATGATTCTAAAGGATGATTCTAAAGGGTAATTATAAAGGATAATTCTAAAGGATGATTCCAAAGGATAATTCTAAAGGATGATTCTAAAGGGTAATTCTAAAAGGTGATTCTAAAGGGTAATTCTAAAGGATGATTCCAAAGGATAATTCTAAAAGCTAATTCTAAAGGGTAATTCTAAAAGGTGATTCCAAAGGGTAATTCTAAAGGGTAATTATAAAGGTTAATTCCAAAAGCTAATTCTAAAGGGTAATTCTTGAGCATTCTCAAGGGTAATTCTCACAAGTAATTCTCGAGGTTAATTTGAAACGGTTCTAAATGGTAATTCTAACGTGTTCTAAAAGAGTAATCCTCAAGGGTTCTGAAGGGTAATTCTAAAGGGTAATTATAATGGGTTCTCATGGGTTATTCTAACGGGTAATTCTCTAGGATTCTGAAGGGATCTAAAGAGTAATTCTAGTGGGTTTCGTTCTTTCTCAGTTTTGCCTATTTTATATTATAAATGCCAAAATTAACCACTTCCTTCACACATGGATGCGATTTTAATTTTAATTTTATTTTTAATCGAATCAGGCACCTCAAAAGCAAGATATGGCAGCCTCAACTAAACTCTTTGGAAACTCACTGAAATTGTAAATACTGACGAATTCATGCAATTTTCCTGGCACTCGTTCCCTTTGGGAGTGGCCAGGTGGGTGGGAGAGTGGGGAGTGATGGGTTATGTGTATGTGAATGTGCGCACCATGTGGACAGTGATCTTCTTCTTATTATTATTCTAATTATCTAATGGCCACAATTATTCCCACATTCTTGTGAGGTTGGCCGGGGGAAACTTAGCGCAAGTCTTTCATAAAACGGCTGGACAGACCTGACGTTCAACGCAGGTTGAAGCAGGAAGTTGGAATTTGGACATTGGGCTGGCAATAGCTCAACCACCCTTCACGAAAAACATCATGGGATCTTTAACATCGACTGATCCATGCTAGCAGACAGGACATACAGTTTGACGTCCATCTGAGGGACGGCAACCAAATTGATGTCGACTCAGAGTTTCACAGGCAGGGTGATGTTGAGATGACTGTTTGTAGATGAACTCTGAGATGACTGTTTATAGCTGGGCCGAGATTTGAACACATGCTAGACAGCTTAGAGGTGAGTGTGTGTACTTCCGGGCCATTCCGCCAGCCTCCGTGTTAACATTACCATGATCCCCATGTCTTTGCACAGGATTGTCTAATTATTTTGTGGTTTTCATAATTTTCATGAAAATTACATGAAAAAAATCTATCTTAGATTACATGGAGACTTGAATCAGGATTGGAGGAAGACATATCAACAACCTAAGGCATGCTGACAATACCACTCTTTTGGTAGAAAGTAAAGAGGACTTGATGAAACTGCTGCTTCGAGTGAAGAAGGAAAGTGAAAAAGGTTGTCTTTATTTATACCGACAAAATACTAAAATCTTGTCAAATGAGAAGATCGATTATTTCTGATTGGGAAACGATCGTGTGGAAATAGTAGAAAGTTTCAACTTTCTGATTTCTATAATTGAAGTGAGTGGAGAATGCCAAGTGGAAATGAATAGACAGTTAGCATTGGGGAGAACAATAATGTCAGGATTGATAAAGGTCTGGAAAGACAAAGTTGCTATAAAACAAACCAAGGGGAGGCTGGTGAATGCTCTTGCACTTCCAGTTGTAATGAATGGATACGAGTCATGAAAAGTGAAAAAGAAAGAAAGGAAGAAGATTAACAATTTTGAAATGTGATGTTGGAGACGAATTTTTTAAATTCCATGGACTGCAAGAAAAATAAACAAATCAGTGCTTGAAGAAATACGACTGCCATGTACATTGGAAGTGCTGATGCTCAAACAGAAACCGTCACACTTTGGACAAACCATGAATGCAGAAAAGCAAAGTCGAGATAAGTCAACCATCACTGCTCAGATTGTGGGCAGAAGAGGCAGAGGCAGACCTTGTATGCGCTCCAATTTCCGCTCAGTCAAGTGTTAAATAAAGTGAGTATTAAAACAACTATTTTAATGTTTAACTGTCGAGTATTAAAATAACTGTTAGGCGTGTAGTTATGCATCAAATAAAGGTCACAATTGGGCCATGAGGGTGTCGGGGGCAATGTCGATCGTCACACTTGAAGCCATTGCCAGGAGAAATCATGTACACAGTTGACAAAGATACTACATTTGGAGGTAGTCTATCGCTTTTTGTATGATTGAACAGCCTTCCAATTTTATTCCCAATAATTGTGAAAAATACCGCTTTCACAAAATAATATCTCATCTGGAGTAGGGAGGAGGGGGAGTAGGGGAGTAGGGGAGTACTCCTTTAAAACAAGCTGTTACTTTAAACAAGGGGGGGTAGGGGAATTTTGTTGGTTCTGGGACTATCCCATTTACCCCTTTGATTTTAATGTGAACACAGGGAAAAACTATTTGACCCTGTCAATAAAAAGGAGTGAATTTTTTCTCACAAAAAGCTCCATCACCAACTTCTCCTTCTCCTCCCCCACCTCTTCCACTCATCCTGCATCAGCTTCTCCACATTAAATTGTTTCTGGGACCAAGCTCTTCCACGAGCCTCAACTATGCATCAAAAACTTTTATTTTTTAACCCCTCACTTTATTTTACCCCCCCCCCTTCACCTCTGACCATCCACCCTCCACCTTCTTTCTCTTACCTATTTATACCCCCATTTGAACAGAGATTCCTATTTATTAGGAGGGTGGTGGCAGGATTTGCTCTCCGGACACCGTAAAACCCTTCATTCCGCAAAACATTCCAAAAGCATTAAAAAAAAAATCGAAAAACCCACTCCGTGGGAGTACCTCCTGTGGAGCTTCCCTTCGCAAGGCAGCTCACCGGATGACGGGATTGGGGCAAAGCCTTCAGGACCCCAATCTTTGATGATAGGAGGGAAACCACGAGGTAACATTCCCGGGTCAGATTGCAGGAGAGTGTATCGGAGTGGTGCTGAGGTGTCGTCCACCAGACGGCGGTCTCCTTGGGTTCAGCTGAAATGGTCCCTTTGGGTGGATGCCTGGAATGTCCTATCTGTAAGAGAGGATTATTACATGTCTCTGTTATCAGCTGAGCTCAAAAGTTTGGACATCGGTATTTTTTTTTTTTGTATACCTTGGTCGAGGCTCGTATGAGAGCTAACACACAACTCACAGCAAGGAGGCATGAGACAAGAGGGGCGGGAGTAGAAGGGACAAAACAGTGGGGAACAGACACATTCGGTGAACTGTGGAAGGGAGAGGGATGGGGATGGGACAGGGAACATGGCGAAGAGAAGATGGACATTAAGGCCCGGTCACACCTTGACGTTTTAGCCAGCGATGGCAACGTATTAAAATGTATGTAAAACGCTGGCTTACGTTGAACTTTTGATGTTTTTTTTAAAGATTCGGACGTATTCATAGCGACTTGGTCTTATGTATAACGCATTGGTAAAGGACACAGAACGTTTCGTTGTGTTATAGATAACTTATACCAACGAATGCTGAACCTGTTGTCGGCCTACACAACCGATGCCCAACGATAGTCCAACTTAGGCATAGCGCGTTGCACGCATCACCGACGATGTCGTGACGTAGCCTATTAAAAGGCTGACGTACAACGATTCGAATCATAACTGCCGTAGAAATGGAAGTGACAACATCGCGGTCACACCTTGGCGGTCTTGTCAGCGTATGCCGACCTAAGAAAAATGTGTCTAAAACGTTGGGGCACGTCAAATACGGTATGAGTAAGTTTGGTATACGTGAGTAGAACGCTAAAGTACGCTATCATACGTCGTAGTAAGTAGAGTACGTCAATAAATTTTAAACATCTTCAAAATTTTTATATATAGATAACTTATACCAACGAATGCTGAACCTGTTGTCGGCCTACACAACCGATGCCCAACGATAGTCCAACTTCGGCATAGCGCGTTGCATGCATCACCGACGATGTCGTGACGTAGCCTATTAAAAGGCTGACGTACAACGATTCGAATCATAACTGCCATAGAAATGGAAGTGACAACATCGCGGTCACACCTTGGCGGTCTTGTCAGCGTATGCCGACCTAAGAAAAATGTGTCTAAAACGTTGGGGCACGTCAAATACGGTATGAGTAAGTTTGGTATACGTGAGTAGAACGCTAAAGTACGCTATCATACGTCGTAGTAAGTAGAGTACGTCAAGAAATTTTAAACATGTTCAAAATTTTTGGACGTACTCGGCATATGACACACGTTCCGCATGCGATGGGGATACGTTTTACACACGATATGTGGACGCTTACACACGTCCACAAACGCTACTTATAAGCTACTCATAAGTCGAAACACGTCGCGGTAATGTCTTTTTTACGCAAAACTTATTTCTAACTTATGTTTGACGTGCTTTGAACCAATTCTTTACATAGTCCCAACACACATCGACGTATGTAGACGTATTCCAATGACGTCTTCCGGTCGACAAAAAAATAATAATAAATGAACGTGTTTCCAGCTTACAACTGCCATATAAAGACGTGTTCCCAGCGGTTTTGGGAATTGGTATATAAAAATGGTTTTCATAAAAGGGGAACCCAACAGTGTTTTCGAGTCCTTTTTGAGTCGATGTCCATGTCAGCAGTAACAGTAACAGTATCAGTATCAGTATTAGTATTAGTAGTAGTTTGTTCATGTTGGCAGTAGTTGGTGAGTGTGAGGGGGAGGGTGTGGGTTATGATGGATCGTCCTTGCGTCCGTGTGTCCACGGGTAGGAGACATCTTTTCACCATTGTTCGAAGTTCTTCGCGGCTAATTTTTATGGGGCTTTTTCAACAATGAGCTATAGCTTGTTTTTACGATTTAGGTCTATTCATAACAGGTTGGACAAATGCACAATGAACTAATAATGTGCATAGAGCGCAATGATTACTTATAGATACGATGTACCAACGAATAATTATCGTGAAGCCGGCGTTCGCAAACTATGCCCAACGATAGCCTAACTTATCCATATCATGCGGCAGTTTATCTTTGCCGGTGACGTAGGGTTTGCTATTCATAGGCTGCCACTCAACGATTTAAATGGCTGCATCTCCACTATTGAAAGTAGACGCTTGCGCTCAACAATTGGAATTTTTTTTACACTCAACGACTTTTAAACGGTACCACTCAGATATTTTCATTGTTTACAATGAACGATTTAAATTGCTGTCACTCGCCTTTGTTTTTTGACGCTGGCGCTCGGATAATTTTAATCGTTTCTATTGAACGTGCTAAATCGCTCAAACCCCACTATTGAAAGTAGACGCTTGCGCTCAACAATTGGATTTTTTTTACACTCAACGACTTTTAAACGGTACCACTCAGATATTTTCATTGTTTACAATGAACGATTTAAATTGCTGTCACTCGCCTTTGTTTTTTGACGCTGGGCTTTTGAAATTTGAAGCGCTTCTTCTGAACGTGTTAAAACGCTCAAACTCGACTATTTTAAATAGACGCTGCCGATGGACAATTGGAATAATAGCCAAGCTAGACATCGAAGTGTGAACATCCTCGTCATGCCGAAGAAAAGTTTGAAGAATGCTGCAAATAAGTGTCCTGGCCATGGCCGTGGACGCTGACGCAAGGACGATCCATTATACCGACGTCTTTCAGCCTATGAGTAACTTATAAGTAACGTCTGTCGATGTGTGGCAACAATCGCGTAACGTGCCAACAACACGTTAATCATCGGTTAGAAATAAGTTTCGGGTACGCTAAACATTACCTCGGCGTGTCTCAACTTATGATTAACTTACAAGTAGCATGTGTTGACGTCTGTCAACGATCGCAGACCATGCATACAACTTGTGGCCAGCGTAGCGGAACGTGTGAGTCATACGCCGGCATACGTCGTGAAATTTCAAGCATGAAAAAATTTGAGAACAACCAAAAAGTACAACGTTTAAAGCCAGCGTAGAACGACGTATGGCAGTGTTTTTCAGCGTGCTCTCAATGTTATCAAAACTTACCTATAACGTATTCAACGTGTGCCAGCGTTTTAGAAAAAAAATTCAAAAATCGGCATACGTTGGCTAAAACATCAAGGTGTGACCGGGCCTTTACAGGGACTTTCAGGAAGGAAAGCAGGAGAATTGAAGGAAGTGGGCTTGGGTGGATTATCGGGGGTAGAAAAGATCGAGGATTTGGATGGGGGAAGATAAGAGGTGGTGGTGAACAGCTGTTTTGAAAGCCTGGAGGGAAGAATGGGAAAGAATAGAGTGAGGTAGTTTATTCCAAAGGCAGGAAAAAAGAGGAATGAAAGAGTGAAGATGGGCAGTGATTCGTGATTTTGGTAGTTTTACCAGAAGGGGGTTGTTGGCGGACCTTGAGCGCCCTGTGGAAATGTGGTGGGGACAAATCGCAGAGAGAGCAGGGGGGGCAAGGCTGGAGAGGAGTCGGTAGAAGACAGAAAGACCACCGACCAACCTGCGGTGATTGAGTGAGAGGCCCAAAGACTCAGCTTCATTGCGGGAGATGCCGATGATCTTAAATGCCCTGGTTTCGACAGCGTGAAGCCGAGAAAGGTGGGAGGCAGGAGCATCAGCCCAGAGGGGAGAGCAGTACTCCATCAGGCTACGGACAAAAGCTTTGTAAGTGGTCAGGAGCTCAAGAGGGCTGAGGAAGAACTTTGCACGACGGAGGATTCCCAGTCGGCGACTGGCTTTTGAGGCGAGGTTGGAAATGTGACTTTCCCAGGAAAGGTCATGGCAGATAGTGAGACCCAGAAGCTTGAAAGAAAAGACTTCTTCCAGAGGATTGTTGAGAAAGTGGATGGGGGGGTTTTGTAAACGGTCCTTTCGAAGAGACATCGTGAGAGTGTGAGATTTGTCTGGATTGAAGGACATGTTCCACATGTTGGATCAGTTTTTGATTTTATCCAGATCTGCAGTGAGCGAAGAAGCTGCTGCTTGCCGGTCTGAGGGATGACAGATGGTACGGCAGAGGGTGGAGTCGTCGGCAAAGAGAAATAGAGGATTTTCCAGAGAGTCCGAGAGATCATTGATGAAAAACAGAAAAAGAACAGGGCCCAGAACGCTACCTTGAGGAACTCCAGCCTGCACAGGAAGAGGGGATGAATGAACTCCATTTAGGGCCACACGTTGCAGCACTCTCTGAGGTTCGGAGACCAGATTGCAGCGAGATCATGGTGGTGGTTACACCTAGTATTGGTCTGGTTGCTCTGATGGTTACCATGCCCAAGGAGTTGCTGTCGCTGTGTCCAATAAGCTGACTCCAATGATAATTGAGGTAACACTGGTCAACGAGCGTATTATGAGACTAAGGATTCGTCAATCCATTTGTGTCATTTCCCTGGTCTCTGTTTATGCTCCGACTGAGGTGAGTGATCTCACCGTGAAGGAGGCATTCTACGCCACGCTCGAGTCTGTGGTTGTTCAATGCCCCAGGCGAGATATTCTTCTCATCTTGGGGGATTTCAATGCATCGACTGGAACTGATAGGGATGGTTATGAGATGTGTGTTGGTCCCCATGGGTCTGGAACTGTGAACCTGAATAGCACTAACTTCCTTGACTATGCAAGAAGTCATGGACTTAGGGTGGTCGGTTCATGGTTTCAGCTCCGACAAGCTCATCGCTGGACTTGGTATTCTAATGCTGGTGGTGTGGCAAAGGAGATTGACCATGTCCTCGTTGATGGTCGCTGGAGGATGATCCAGAACTGCGGGGTCTATCCGAGTGCTCAGTTCCTCAATACTGACCACCGGCTTGTTGTAGCAACTCCGAAGTTGCACCTTAAATCCAGGAGAATGGTACCATCCCAGCCGAGGCTGGATGTTGGCAAGCTCAAGGATGAGAGGGTAGCTGAGGAGTTTGCGAACAGGCTGAGTGGAGTTTTGGAGGGTCGACGACGGCGTTTTATCTAAATACCTCCTTATTCCATTATATATATATATATATATATATATATATATATATATATATATATATATATATATATATATATATATATATATATATATATATATATATATATATATATATATATATATATATATATATATATATATATATATATATATATATATATATATATATATATATATATATATATATATATATATATATATATATATACACACACTGAGGTGTGTGTGTGTGTGTGTGTGTGTGTGTGTGTGTGTGTGTGTGTGTGTGTGTGTGTGTGTGTGTGTGTGTGTGTGTGTGTGTGTGTGTGTGTGTTAAATCAATAATTTTAATTCAAGAATTTATCTCACAAAATGTATTAATTATTATTATCATATCAAATGCAATGCAATGGGAACTTGTTTGCATGAAAACCAACCAAACGTTAATAAAAGGTGACGAAGGAGTCCAAAGACATTCTCACAAGACCTGATCAATCAATTGTCCAAATATCCTGTGTTTGACATGATGGAAAAAACCTTCTCAGCACGTTCCACAAAATCATCCTTGACTGAACAAATTCTTGCAAATCTCAGTAGCCGAGATGAAATGACATTGTAATCCATTTTAATTGATGCATTGCTGCCTGGAAAGGTGTACAAGACTACAGGGAAACTGAATTATCATCAACTTTATGATATACACTCGAACTAAAACCATTCTGTCCAACTCTAACCAACACATCCAGATATGCAGCAACTGTACAATCATTACCACTCCTGTTTACAATCAGGCTATCTGGATCAATCTTGTGAAGCTACCTATCAAAAAAATTATAGTTTACCAAACAAATATCATCTATGTATTGACATGTATGAAATAATATTTTGTTAATCCTAATTTTTTTCTCCTTCATCAGTTTCTGCATGAATGAAAATTCACAGAAAATAAGAAAAATGACTGCTAGTAGGGGGCTGCAATTCCCACCCATGGGAATATCCTTCACCTGTTGAAACATTATCCCACAAAAAGATACAAGAGTATTAAATAAAATAAAATTAAAAACATCCGTAAACTTCTGCTTTTCAAAACAATGAAAACTTGAGTATTTATTTTTTAGAAAAGAATGCTCTGTCAAACCTGACACATAAAAACTTATTAAAAGAGTTTAAAAAAAAACCCTGTCCATTACTTCAAAGAGTGAATTCCTCACTAACACTAAATCCAAATTTGTATATAAAGTTAAAAAATCAAAAACTTCAACTGACTTGATTTTGAGGCATCTAATTCTATTCACAAACTCTAAAGAAGAATTAATGCTCCAAAAAGTGTTAACAGAATTCTTCATAATTGTTAAACATTATTTCCTAAACCGTTCTCTAACAACTTGTAAGCCTGAGTTAACTATAACTGATAACTGTTTGGTGGAACACTGCCTGACACCCACTATAAATCTATACTTGTACAGATTCTTATGAAGCTTCGCGATACAGAAAAGTCGAGGAATACAAAGATTTACCTCTTTACATTTAATACTGAAATTATTCACTAAAACTTCCTGATAATCAGAGATAATATCTTGGAGTGATTTATGACAAGGAACATGTGTGCTATTTCCTATACTTGTGAAAGTAACCGGATCAATGCCTAAAAAAAAAACTGCCACATAAAACCTTTTGCAAACCACAACAAAAGTATTAGCAGCCTTATCCACTGGAAATGTTATGTAGCTATCATGGAGATCCCGAATGTCTTTACGAACACTCGGCTTGTTCAACACTGGTTCAGACTTACCCAGTGAAAACAAGCCCTGACCACTAAAAAAAACTTAATCCAATTATCCAGGACTTCCACAACATTGTTAAGCCATGCAATAAAACTGTTTACAGATAACTTAAACTTGGTTCACATTTTGTTAACAAACTTGGAGACAGAATCCACAATTGAAGACCTAATGCAGCTCTAAGGTTGAGTTACTGGTTCACTATATTTAGTTCCCATTTTCATCAGATTCCTAATTTCACTGTTTCTAATTATATTCAAACCAGAAACTACGTCTCCACAAGAACCATATAAAAAAGGGGAAGACGAACATGCACAGCCAGTTTCCAAAATGTCCTTCACTATATCTATCCTAAGAGTCTTAAGAAATTTACCATAATTGAATAAGGATTGTCCTATGGTCTGAGTGAAAGTGAAATAAACCTTCAATGGGGTTCACTCCCTAACTTTATCTGGTAATAAACTCTCTACACCAGTATCCATAAAAATTGAATAAAGCCGAATCCTATCTACCTGCTTACTGGAAAAATCACAAACTAATAACTCGTGGATCCGAACAACTTTGGGAGTAGACTTCTTTACCAGAACTGCAACGAAAAGCTTCAATCAAAAACGAGCACATGTCGTATGAACCTGCTAAACTCAAACTCTGGAGAATATTAGCGAAGACTTGTTTGGAACATGACCTCAGAAGAACATAAAAATCATGAAAAACTTTTAAGTTTATCAATAATTATTTCTGAAATTGCTATTTTTGGAGCTGTACGACACCGACTCTGACGCCCATGACTCTGGGTCTCCTTCTGATTGGGTTAGCTAAATACTCGTTCCCGAAAACATTACCTTAGGAAACTGACCCAGTACCTTGTACCCTATCATCAAGGCCCAAAGGATAGATCGCACATCGTTTCCTGATCCAAAAATCCTCTCTGCACCCGAGCTCAACATTACACTCTTCTTTCTTATCAAAATCATTAACATTAACTGAGTCTTTAATTGAATAGAACAACAACTAAAACATGTCCATATTCATTGGAATGATTATATAAATAAGTCTTCATTCCAGATGATACAGCAGACCTATGTCCATTCAAACATTGATGGAAACATTGAGAAGTTTTTCAAACATATTGCAATCCACAATCTCCACAAGTGAGAAGATTAATAATGTACTTTGATTTACATCCCAACAAATATTCACAATCAATAACAAAAATCTTACTTGTCACATGACAAACAAAAGTTTTTCAAGGTATATATACTTTGCAACACAAACATCTAGATTCTCCAGGAATTACACTTTTTATAAACAACTTTACAAGTACTTGATAAAACATACTCAGTCATTCTGACACTGTATGCTTTTTCGTTCTTCATGAGCCTGACATTATTGTCACTCTTTTCGGTTTTTGACCCAGTCCGGTTGGCTCAGACCAGACAGAAGAGACAGGCTGACCAGGATATCTTTTGGTGAGGGGCTGCCCCGCTTGAGGCGAGTGCTACCTGGTGGAGAAATGAAAGTTTTCCCACCTACATTGGAGAAGGGGAGAGAGATGGGAAGGGGAGAGAGATAAGGGAGAGAGATGAGGGGGAGAGGAGAGAATAGAGAAGAGAGATGAGAGACGAGAGACGAGAGATGAGAGATGAGAGATAAGAGATGAGAGACGAGAATGGGGGTGCGTGGAAGGGGTGGGGGGTGGGAGATCAAGGAAGAGGTGGAGAGTGACGCCTCACCTTGCGTGGAGAAAGTGCCTTGATTTCTTTAAGTAAAGACATACGTAAGGACGTTTAGCTGTAAGAATCGTTAAGTTCTTAAAGTTTTCAGATTTCACTCCAGATTTTGACACTTAATTCATCCACATGCGCCGATCCTCCAATATGAAGACAGATTTTGATTATATGCTTTAATTGGACCATGAGAGTACATCGTGGTTCCAAGGCAAGGCATTTTTGAGAAGGCCGAAAGAAAATGGCGGTTGGAAAGCAGGCTGACCAAGGGTAAACCCGTTTTTGTTTTTTTCATTTTGAGTACCTCATTGATTATCTGCTAAAGGAAGGCTCTTCAATGGTTCAATGGTTCAATGGTTTGGATGGCTGGCTTATGATCTTAGGGTTTTGAGTTTCAGCCCCGTTCGTGCTGGAGTATTAACTCCAGTTGGGTTGACTGAGCCTGTCATCCTTCCGAGGTCAGCAAAATGAGTACAAGCTTACTGGTCATGGGGCATTGCATCAGTGACACAGCCGAGACCTCAGAAAATGATGCAGCCAAGCAGCCATTGGCTGCATGTAAATCTATAATTACAGTCAGTCATGCAGTCAGTCAGTGTGTCTCCTCAATATCTCCAAAACCATGAAACCCGGTGGCCCCAAACTTTGCATGCATACTAAGGTAACTCAAAGGGATTGCATGAATTCAAACTGGGTGTTTGGGTTAATTTCAACACCCCTTTTTAAGATAATTAATGGACTAGCATTGCAGACTCGTATCAGAGAGTGCTACAAGAGGCTTAAGGAGACTGCAACTTGTCAGAAAGAGAAAAGTACCCGTTGATCAAGCACAAGTGCAGCAGACGTTGAACGAGTGCGTAAATCATTTTAACAAACTCCTAGAAAATCAATTTGATGTGCATCCAGAAAACTAGGATTACCAATCACCACTGTACACAGGATTTTGCTATAAAAAGACTGAAGCTTTATGCCTTATAAGGTGCAGATTCTGCAGGAACTCAAACCAAATGACGGACCCAAGCACAAGACGTGTGCTTTGAAAATGCACATTTGCATAAAAGATGATGAAAGTTACCTGAAAAGGGTCATGTTCACAGACGAAGCTTGCTTTCATGGATCGAGGAAGGTCGACCGGCACAATGTGAGGATCTGGGGCTCTGAAAACCCCCACGTGGTCATTGAACACATACGTGGCAGTCCAAAGGTCAATGTGTGGTGTGGCCTTCTCCATGACCACTTGGTGGGTCCGTTTGTCTTTGCGGAGGATACAGCGACCTCAACAATTTACATGAACATGTTTGAAGGATTCGCCTTCCCACAGAATGAAGATCTGCAATCCACTATCATTTTTCAACAGGACGGAACTCCCCCTCAATGGGCCTGAGTCGTTCGAGCCGTCCTGAATGAAAAATTTCCAGGTCGCTGGATTGGCCGAGACGGACCAACCGCATGGCCTCCATGATGACCAGACATAACCTCCTTGATTTTTTTTTCTGTGGGGGTTTGTCATAGAAGATGTCTTCAACACCAAGGTGGCAAACCTGCAGGATCTTCATTCTTGGATCACAGGTGCATGCGTACTGGTGGACACAAACATGCTGAGCCGACCATGGCCATAACTCGTGTGCTGCCTTCATGTCCTGTGTGCAACAGAGTTCACATTGAAGTGTATTGATGGTGTGCACAAAACTATGAGTTTATGTATCATATAAACCAAAGGTATTGTTGTATCATTTATGGTTCGAAATATATTAACAACCAAAGTTGTTTGGGTCTTTTTGGAACACCCTGTATATCCTACCCCTTAAAGTTTCCATTCTGTTTTTCTGTCCTTTGATGGAACCCTTCAAGCACAAAGAAAATGCCTCAGTGGCTACCAGTAGATGGTAACAAGCATTATCCCGATAGCTGTTGAGGCCAGGAATTTAGCATTTCACCAAGGTGCAGTTAACTCACCAAATCTTTATCGAAAGACACAAGGGGACCTTTCAAATCCATCAGCAATCAATTCTGCCAATAGGTCCTCAGCTTCACATCCCATCCAAGGGATGGCGCACTCTCTGCTGCAGCATCCTGCCTGTGAAACACCAGGATGACAATTTAGAGTCAGGTTGGAAATCAAACTCCGACTAGATAGCTCAAAGACAAGTGTGCAACTTCTCAGCTCTATCCTGTTTTCGACATTTTAACAAATTATGTGAATGAAGAGAAGTACAACATACCCAGAATGTTCCACATCAAAGCTTTGATTTTAAACACTTACTTATGAACTATTAATTACACAAACAAAAACCTGGTATGACGATGAAGCGGAAAATCCAAATTTTGTTTCATGTAAAGATGTGTTCGATGTGACCACTATTCCAATTTAGTACAGCAGATGTCCATGTGCACCTATTCTCCAAAACTCTTCTTTTTGTTTGCATGATCGATGCTCGTGGAAGAGCTAGAGCAGAATGGAAGGGAACAAAATTGAGAGAGGGAAACACCAATAGCAAAATAGAAGTGAGAGTGTGAGTGATAGCAAGAAGAGGGGAGAAGAACACATGACAGTGAACACTGTGCACAACTCCAACACAGCAAGGAGAGGAAGGGGAAAGCAGGGATGAAACAGAAAAGGAACAAACCAACCGACAACGAAAAAAAACAAAAAGAGGTGAGTGAGAGTGGGAAAAATCACAATAACCTGGAAAAGGGTAGTGCTTTGGAGTGGGGCCATTTGGGGGCTGAAGACATCATGGGTATGGAAGGGGGATAACCTGGGGTAGTGGTTGCCATAGTGTGCTGCCTTTTTGGCTGCTGGTTGTATCATTAGTTAGGGGCACGGCTATGCCGATGATGCAGTGCCCCTATTACCAGTATACTGGTGTTCATTTCACCGACCTCGGAAGGAGGACATGCTGAGTCAACCCTCTCGTGTTAATTCAGTGGCCAACGGGGCTCAAACTCAGGACCCGAGGATCCCAAGCTACCACCCTAACCACTAAGCCAACACCAGCCTGAGGTAGTGGTGAACAGCTGCGTTGAAACCCCAGAAGGAATCATAGCACTGAACTGAATGGGAAATTTGGTTCCTAGGTGAGAAAAAAAGGAACAAATGAGTGGAAATGAGCATTGAGCCTGGATTTTGGGAGCTTAATAATAATAAGAGGGTTAAATGGCAGACCATTGGTGTGCTGTACAAGCCAGGGAAGGACAGATCCAAGAGAATGCAGAGGGTGCAAGACCAAAAATCCTTCCTTCCACAGGACAAAGCCTTTCTCTCACAAGACACCCCTGATTTCTTAGTGTCTGCCCTGGCTATCGTCTCCTCCGGTTTGATCGACCTGGACCCTATCCTGTAGGCGGAGTCGCACCATTTATCAGCAACTCTATTTCTCACTCTCCATGCACTGTTCTTACACCTCCCAAACCCCAGGAGTATCTCTGGCTGTGACTTCCCCTCCACTCCAACCTCATGTTCATCTATGTGTTGTCCCATCCTCCAAACAACGACTCCATCTACATCTCTGATAACATGGACAAACTTTTAAGCATTCATCGCAACTCTCCCTTCAATTCACATATGTGGTGAATTCAATTGTCACGACACAAATGGGTGTTGAACTCAGGACCCTAAGTACCTCTCTCACCAGTCATGGCACTGCTGAAAAGGACTTCTATGCATCCATGGGATGGACTCAATCTGTAAACTTTCCCACCTGGATTTCTCCCAATGACAAATCCTACCTTCTGAACTCAGTGATGGCAAACATCCCTGCCAATGTCTTCTGCTGTTCCTCTGCTCCAATTAATTAATCTGATTATGTGTTTGTGAAGGTCCACATCTCTATGGCTATTGTCAGTGCTGGCAAGTCTGGCAGTTTACTCAGGCAAACTGCCATGGACTGCAAGATGCCATCTCACTTTGGGACTTGTCTCCTATATCTACCACCCCTCATATTAACTTAGCCTGGGAATTATTCCACAGAAACCAGCTCTCCCTTATGCACAGATTCATTCCATCTTATCTTCAGTTATCATACTCATCCTCCCACCCATGGGACACCGAATCCTGTGGTGCAGCAGTTGCCTTGAAGCAACCTGCATTCTCCTCCTGGAAGGCAAATCTGACCGGAGGCAACCTCAGGTCATTTTGCAAAGCCCACAGCAAGTGTTTCTACTCTGAGGAGAGCCAGAAAGCAATTTCTGTCCAACCTTAATATTGAACTTTCAAACATGTCTCCTTCCTCTAAAACCTGGTGGTGTCTTAAGTCTGTCTCTGGCATATGCCCCCCTTCCATCCCTTCTCTCTCCTCAAATGGCACCACAGCCAAGTGTGCTAGAGAGAAGGCCAAATGCCTCAATTCTGTGTTTGCCTCCAAATCTTGTCTCAATATATCTCTCTCTCTCTCTCTCTCTCTCTCTCTCTCTCTCTCTCTCTCTCTCTCTCTCTCTCTCTCTCTCTCTCTCTCTCTCTCTCTCTCTCTCTCTCTCTCTCTGTCTCTGTCTCTGTCTCTGTCTCTGTCTCTGTCTCTGTCTCTGTCTCTGTCTCTGTCTCTCTCAGTCTCTCTCTCTGTCTCTGTCTCAGTCTCTCTCTCTGTCTCTGTCTCTGTCTCTCTCAGTCTCTCTCTCTGTCTCTCTCTCTGTCTCTCTCTCTCAGTCTCTCTCTCTGTCTCTGTCTCAGTCTCTCTCTCTGTCTCTGTCTCTGTCTCTCTCAGTCTCTCTCTCTCTCTCTCTCTCTCTGTCTCTCTCTCTCAGTCTCTCTCTCTGTCTCTCTCTCTGTCTCTCTCTCTCAGTCTCTGTCTCAGTCTCTCTCTCTCTCTCTCTCTCTCTCTCTCTCTCTCTCTCTCTCTCTCTCTCTCTCTCTCTCTCTCTCTCTCTCTCTCTCTCTCTCTCTCTCTCTTTCTCTTTCTCTTTCTCTTTCTCTTTCTCTTTCTCTTTCTCTTTCTCTTTCTCTTTCTCTTTCTCTTTCTCTTTCTCTTTCTCTTTCTCTTTCTCTTCCCTCTCTTCCCTCTCTTTCCCTCTCTTCCCTCTCTTCCCTCTCTTCCCTCTTTCCCTCTCTTCCCTCTCTTCCCTCTCTTCTCTTCTCTCTCTTCTTCTCTCTCTTCTTCTCTCTCTTCTTCTCTCTTCTTCTCTCTCTTCTTCTCTCTCTTCTCTCTCTTCTCTCTCACACCCAACTGCTCCCAAACTCTGTCTTTTACACCTGAGAAAACAGAGAAGTTTCTGGCAACCATTGACACTTGGTTCTGCAACTGGACCGATGGCATCAACTCACAAGTGCTAAAAACCTGCTCTGCTGCTCTTGCACATCCTTCCTCTGCCCTTTTCACCCTCTCATTTACCCTCGGTCATCTTACATCACCCTGTAAATTAGCCAACATTGCCGCATTGCATAAAAAAGGTGCAGAAACGTATCCTCTTAATGACAAACCTATTAGCTTTCTTCCAATCATCAGCAAGGTCATCAAATCCATCATCGCAGTTGACATAAAATCATTCCTTTTCTCCAATGATGACCTCTTGGATCAATTCACATTTAGTCCATGTCACTCTACCTTGGACGTGCTGCTTCTACTCTCCTAACAATGGATGAAGGTGCTCAATGTCAGACATAAGATCAAGGACGTTTGTCTGAACATATCTCGAGCTTTCGATGCAGTCTGGCATCCCGGCTCACTTTCCAAACTGTCTGCCGATGGAATCCAAGGCCAACTCCACTCTTGGATTACTGACTTCCTCCACTCTCAGAGACAATGTGTGGCTCTCAACGGAATCCTTTCTTCTCCTCTCCCTTTCAAGGCTGGACTGCCCCCAAAGCAGTGTTCTTGGCCCCATTCTATGCCTAATCTATAAGCATGGTGTTGGCTTAGTGGTTAAGGTGGTGGCTTGGGATTTTAGGGTCATGTGTTCAAGCCCTGTTGGCTGCTGAATTAACACCAGGTGAGGTTGACTCAGCCTGTCATCCTCCTGAGGTCAACGAAATGAGTAGCAGTGTACTGGTATAGGGGCACAGCATCAGCAGCATAGTTGCACCCCAACAAAATGAAAGCTACCCAGCAGCCAAGTTGCCATACACAAGAAGAAGATGCCGAATCTTCATCAATGATCTCTCTGACTGGAAAATCCTCTTCATCCCTTTACTGATGATTCCACCCTCTGCTGTGACATCCCTCATGTGACATTCTCTAGTCCAGCCTCCCTGACAATTTTTCATTTGAGCAATGAACGGGTTTAATCGAAGTATTCAAGGTTGAGCAAGGAACAATCCAAGACAGGAGAAGTGACACAGGTGCAAATATGAAAAGGCAGCTCGCATGGGAAGACATTTGAAAAAGGATGACGGCCCATTTCCCAGAGTGCCCAAAATCTTCTGCCAAGGATCTCTCAGAACTCCGGAGGAGGATGAAGTCGAAGGCAAAGGCACTATCTCATGAGAAGAAACTCGACATGCAAAAAACATGTGGTGGAGATGCTGCAATCGGTGAATGGGGCCTATTCCTATTCTCTTCTGCCTCCTCTTGAGCTAGTCCAAGCACACCATCCTATGTATATACCAATAATTATAAGCCATGCAATGCTTGTTTCAACGTCTTAAACACACTTTTAAACACGCCCTCACCGACCTGTTGAAGTTTCTTTGTTATTTAGACACTTGTGATGAAGTTTTGATCCACATTATATAATCGCTCTTCGGCGATTGGCGATTAACTTTGAACAAGTGATCATCCCACAATTTGTGATACCTTTCTCCTTCCATTCCCTTTTGGCCCATAAAATATATTTTCCTCCCCAATTTCCCATACTCCCTATTTTCCCACATTCTCTGCCACCCCCGACTTCTTCACCCTACTCTTTCCAAAGAACAAGTCAAAAGTTTTGCTTTGTCCTGTGTTTAACTTCCCTTTAATAGAGAAGTCTAAAACTGTTGTCCATGACTGAACCACACTGCAGGAACTGTGTGTGTGTGGCACTGTTGAGATCGAACTGATTGACCATTTGTTCTACTTTCATATCGTGTTTATTTTCTTTCAAGGACTGTGCCATGAATCCTTGTCCCTTGATCTGAATGTGCAGGGACACCTGCCATGAGCTTTTGGGACACGTGCCACTGCTTGCAGAGCCAAGCTTTGCTCAGTTCAGCCAGGAGCTCGGGCTTGCCTCTCTTGGAGCTTCTGATGAAGACGTAAAGAATCTTGCCACGGTAGTTGATGAGCAATGACTATTCTTGTTTAATGCTTACATCTACTTAGACTAATGGCATAACTTAGAGGTTGTCTGCATACTCATTATTGAACTGCATAACCTATGTTTGACCATTAATGGAAAAGGATTTGACTGAAAACTGTAGCTCTGATGCTTTTCAGGCATGGTGTTGCACTTTTCGGTACACCATTCTTTGTGAAGGAACATAAAGCTGGCTATAAGTACTTGCTTGTGGATGCTAAATGATTCCCATGGCACCTTTGTTAAAAAGTATTTGACAAATGTGTGCTGGTACCATTGCCAAATTTCAGCCTACTTTTCTCCAGCATAACTCCTACCTGGTTATTGCAGTCTCTGTACCATTCAGATATGATGAATCATGCCAAGAGAGTGATTCTGTAGTTGAAAAGAGTCGCTTGTCTTCAAGATGAGCTTGAATGCCCTGATTTTGGAGAAGTATCTGCTCGTTCTAAATTTGTGGTCATTGCCAACCATAATTTCCACCTATATATGCTATTCTCTCTTTTAGTGTTATTTCTTTACCGTGGAATTTGGACTATGCAAGCAGGAAGGACAGTTCAGGGTATATGGTGCCGGCCTGCTCTCATCCATCAGCGAATTGCAGGTGTGTAATGATACTCCTACATACATGTAGAATTTTCCTTTAAAAATGAAAGTTACAAAACCTTCCTTGTTCTCTGATTTTTCTTTTCTTCTGTATTTGCATGAATCATATTACAAAACCAAATCCTTCTCTAGTCCAGCATCAATCATACATCTGTCTGGGGCCATCTACTTATTACCCTCACCGAAGGAGAGGGGATTGCCTTTGTGTCTGTTTGTCTATTTGGCCGCATGGAACGGGAGTATGTAAATGAATTACATTGGATCCTTCAATACCCCTAAAACACTTTAGACCCTATCCAACTCCAAGACCTATTAAGACCACGAAGACCCCGAGGACCTAAAAGATCCAGAGGATGCCAAAAGACCATTAAGACCCCGAGGACACAAAATATCTCGAACGCGAAGACTCAAAAGACGCTGAGGACCCAAAAGACCCACACAACCACGGGAACCCAAATACTCCAAGGACCCAAAAGGCTCTGAGGACCAAAAAAACTCTGATAACCCCGAAAGACCATCTAGTCATGGGCAATATCTATATATTACTAAAACTCTCATCTTGTATGTATGTATGTATGTATGTATGTATGTATGGGTCATTCCGTGCCAACTCACCTAAGGGTGCCCAGGTCACCTCAGATTTTGCTGGAAAAATTCTTAAATGTAGATCTATATGGCTTTACCCACCATGCAAAAGATTAGCTTTCAATTCCTCATAGTTAAAAAAAAATATCTATCTCGAGAGACCTTTGAAATTTGGCCCTAAAAATGCCAAATGTGAAAAACGCTTTTTTTCCAACTTCAGTGGCTTATAATTTTATAATGGACTCCTCTAGAAAGCTAATATTGCAAATATTTACTAATTGGCATCCAAATTTTTCAATTATGGCATCAGATAGCTTCTGGGATGCATATTTCTCACTCTATAGGAAGCTAAAAATGGCTTTTGGGCCAAAACGAGCTAAAATAAGGTGAAACTCTCGGAGCCCTCCTGAAAATATGGAACAACTTAGAATTTTGTCCTCATAACACAGTGATTATAGGGTCATTATCTCTCCATAGATACATTTTTGTTGGGATAATACAGTTAGGTGAGGAATTATAAAAGTTTTAACATAAGCCCTTGCCTCCGAGGGCTCTAAAATGGACCAACTTTGTCCCCTGGTTTGACCATGTGGCTAGGGGTTTAGGATCTTCTTTTTTTTCTCTAAAGATTGCCTCATATGAGATGTGTCTACTGACCGAATAATTTTATCTAACGCCCATGGCTTCATAGTAAAATAAATTATTATTTACATGCTCGTTTTTTTATAATTATTCACTTTTTTCATATTCAGAAGTTTATAAATCTTAAATGGAACTATCCAGGAAAGAGTTACTGCAGAATTTTATAAACTGGTATTTAAAATTTCAGATTGTGGCATCAGAATGTCTCTAGAAAGCACATACTCCTAGTTTTAGGAAGCCAAATATGGCAATTTGGCCCACTTGGTATAAAACAAGGTGAACTTGCAGGGGTGTGCATGAGGCTAAATTATGCTTCTTATTAGACATTAGTGATAAGGATGTTATTTATTCATAAATACATGCTAATGATTATTTTCGTAATTGATTGCAAATTATAAATTAGAACAAATTTTATTAGTTGAGTTGCAGCTTTTTTATTTACAGATATACAGAGACAAAGAATATTAGTGATTTTTATATTTTCTCCATCCCTTAGAAAACTCTTTAATGACCTTTCATCTTTTATGAATTCATTATCATGATTATCTAGCACTCAGAGGCACAGAATTTTACATCTTAGAAAACAGGACTTGAACATGCTTCAAGTCATGCTGTGACAGTTGGTACTGACATCCACCAGATTTTATGTCAGGGGCCTCAACCACACAAAGAATGTCGAGTAATGGCACCAAGCATTGATGTTTCTTTTTTTCTTGAGGCCATGAGAATGTGTTACCCCTTCCTTGCTTCATGAAGTTCACAAACACATCATTTTCATCATTATTTCTTGTGACAATGTTCCCAATGTACCATTTTCTGTCATAAACACAAGCAATATATTTCCCAGCCTGGTATACATCCAGTTCAGTTCGGGTTGGGACTAATAACTGGAACAGATGAGCTTGTATGGTTTCCAGTCCTGTGCATACTGTTGATGATACAGCATCAGAAGAAACCCTTCTCATCTCGAGATGTGTTGAGGAGATTGGCAGGAAACCATGGTGTGACCGTGTACCAGCAATGGTTGTTGCTGCTCTGAAGTGCTTCTCAAGGTCATACTCCATTGCATTTTGTTGGATTTCTTGTGATGTCACAAATAAGAATTTGATTATGATGAAGGCAAATACTGTCTTCTGAACTGAAAGTAATTCCTGATCTCCATGAAATCAATTCTTGTGACTTCTTCTCCAAAGCAACAACTTGTTTTAGCCCAACCTTCCTTGTATAATAGGTCTTGTGACACTTCTGGTCTAATTTGGTTCCAACAGTGCATCTACTAGTCAAACTTGTGCCACTGGGCCCAGGTTTTTCTGCATCCATTTCCTTTGTTTCCTCCTCTCCTTTGTTCTCCAAACAGACAAACAGACAGACAGGTTGACTGTGCTGCTCCTAGTGTTGTGACAGACCATTACTCCATCTAGTGGTGTATGTCATAACTAATGACTTCAAATAGAGAACTGTAGGACATGTTTTTTTAAATTAAAACCCAAGCATATGTTTGGATTATCATTACAAGAATTTATTTTTGAATAAAAAAATGTACTTATAATTATTAATTTATGAGAAGAATAATCTAAGTTGTAACATAACCTCAGTTAATGCCCCCTGCATATTCACCATTTTTGGTCAAAGTGGCATTTTCAACTTCCTACAGATAGAAACTTATGCATTTATCAGGCATTCTGATGACAGATCCTTAAATTTCATATGCCAGTTTATAAATATCTGCAGTATCACTTTGCTAGAGTGTTCAGTTTCAGATTTATAAGCTCATGGATATGAAAAAAGTGAATAATTATTTAAAAATAATTCTCCTGACAAGGTGGAGAGCTTGCTTTCAAACCTCGAGTCAGATTCTGCAACCGGTCCAGACGGCATCAGTCCACGTGTCCTCAAAGCCTGCTCTTCTGCTCTTGCTCACCCTCTCTCTGTTCTATTCACCCTCTCATTTGCCCAAGGTCATCTGCCATCTGCTTGGAAATCTGCTAACATCACTGCCCTGCATAAAAAAGGTGCAAAAACAGATCCCTGTAACTACAGACCAATCAGCCTTCTCCCAATCATCAGCAAGGTGATGGAATCCATCATCGCTTCAGACATGAAATCCTTCCTCTTCTCCAATGGCTTGATTTCCAATCATCAATTTGGTTTCAGACCAGGTCACTCTACCCTGGATATGCTGCTTCTGCTCTCCCAACAATGGATGGAGGTCCTCAATGCCAGACATGAAATCAGAGCCATATCCCTCGACATATCGCATGCTTTTGACACAGTCTAGCACCCTGCCCTGCTCACCAAACTCTCTTCCTATGGTATCCAAGGCCATCTCCACTCATGGTTCATATATTTCCTCCCCTGTCGCAGTCAATGTGTCCCCCTTAATGGAGTTCTTTCATCCCCTCTTCCTGTGCAGGCTGGAGTTCCTCAAGGTAGCGTTCTGGGCCCTGTTCTTTTTCTGGTTTTCATCAATGATCTCTCGGACTCTGGAAAATCCTCTATTTCTCTTTGCCGACGACTCCACCCTCTGCCGTACCATCTGTCATCCCTCAGACCGGCAAGCAGCAGCTTCTTCGCTCACTGCAGATCTGGATGAAATCACAAACTGGTCCAACACGTGGAACATGTCTTTTAATCCAGACAAATCTCACACTCTCACTATGTCTCTTCGAAAGGACCGTTTACAAAACCCCCCCATCCACTTTCTCAACAATCCTCTGGAAGAAGTCTTTTCTTTCAAGCTTCTAGGTCTCACTATCTGCCATGACCTTTCCTGGGAAAGTCACATTTCCAACCTCGCCTCAAAAGCCAGTCGCCGACTGGGAATCCTCCGTCGTGCAAAGTCCTTCCTCGGCCCTCTTGAGCTCCTGACCACTTACAAAGCTTTTGTCCGTAGCCTGATGGAGTACTGCTCTCCCCCTGGGCTGGTGCTCCTGCCTTCCACCTTTCTCGGCTTCACGCTGTCGAAACCAGGGCATTTAACATCATCGGCATCTCCCGCAATGAAGCTGAGTCTTTGGGCCTCTCACTCAATCACCACAGGTTGGTCGGTGGTCTTTTTGTCTTCTACCGGCTCCTCTCCAGCCTTGCCCCCCCTGCTCTCTCTGCGATTTGTCCCCACCACATTTCCACAGGGCGCTCAAGGTCCACCAACAACCCCCTTCTGGTAAAACTACCAAAATCACGAATCACTGCTCATCTTCACTCTTTCATTCTTCTTTTTTCCCGCCTTTGGAATAAACTTCCTCACTCTATTCTTTCCCATTCTTCCCTCCAGGCTTTCAAAACAGCTGTTCACCACCACCTCTTATCTTCCCCCATCCAAATCCTCGATCTTTTCTACCCCCGATAATCCACCCAAGCCCACTTCCTTCAATTCTCCTGCTTTCCTTCCTGAAAGTCCCTGTAATGTCCATCTTCTCTTCGCCATGTTCCCCGTCCCATCCCCATCCCTCTCCCTTCCACAGTTCACCTAATGTGTCTGTTCCCCAATGTTTTGTCCCTTCCACTCCCGCCCCTCTTGTCTCATGCCTCCTTGCTGTGAGTTGTGTGTTCGCTCTCATACGAGCCTCGACCAAGGTATACAAAAAAAAAAAAAACGTGCATGTAAATAAAAAATTATTTTAATATGAAGCCATGGGCGTTAGATAAAATTATTTGGTCAGTAGACCAAATATGAGGTCAGTAGACCAAATATTGGTCATCTCATATGAGGCAATCTTTAGAAAAAAAATTAAGATCCTAAACCCCTAGCCACATGGTCAAACCAGGGGACAAAATTGATCCATTTTAGAGCCCTCGGAGGCAAGGGCTTATGGTAAAACTTTTATAATTCATCACCTAACTGTATTATCCCAACAAAAATGTATCTATGGATAGATAATGACCCTATAATCACTGTGTTATGAGGAAAAAAATTCAAGTTGTTCCATATTTTCAGGAGGGCTCCTATAGTTTCACCTTATTTTAGCTCGTCTTGGCCCAAAAGCCATTTTTAGCTTCCTATAGAGTGAGAAATATGCATCCCAGAGGCTATCTGATGCCATATTTGAAAAATTTGGATGCCAGTTAGTAAATATTTGCAATATTAACTTTCTAGAGGAATCCATTATAAAATTATAAGCCCTTGAAGTTGAAAAAAAATGCGTTTTTCACATTTGGCATTTTTAGGGCTGTTAGGGTTTTTTAAACTATGAGGAATTGAAAGCTAATCTTTTGCATGGTGGGTAGAGCCATATAGATCTACATTTAAGAATTTTTCCAGCAAAATCTGAGGAGGTGACCTGGGGAGGTTTTTGAAATTTAGGTGAGTTGGCACGGAATGACCCAATAATTTATTGTCTCAAAGGATAAAAAAAACAACACCGATACGAAACATATCTCGTGTTAAAAGTAAAAATAAAAAGGTTACACAAAAGGGATATGTTTGGTGTGTGGCTCTACAAAGAGTAAATTTATCTCCAAACAAAAACGTGGGGGAAATATTCAAAAGTTTTTCACGGGGAGTAAATTTACAACTGGAATACCAATGGAATTACATTTACCGGGGTATTCTTTCTGTGGTCCGAGCACAAACTTGGATAAAAGATTAGATGAGGCGAACAAGCCTAAACCTTGGTCGAAACCTCTAAATATGGTTGATGAAGTGTATATGAAGCATAATTTTACTTGTGGAAATAGCACGTCGTTGGAAGAAAAACACAAAAACACCAGAGAAATGTTGTATAATTTGTGTTTTATATGAAATTCAATGTTGAGAGTAAAAGTTTATTGGTTCATCATGAAGAAGATGATAAGTGCTAAATTGAGACTTGGGCTTGGAAATTCAAAAAACTTTTAAACTCTAATGATGTCATTAAGATTGAAGAGTATTTTCCTCATAAACTTTTGGCTGATGAATTACATCAACCAAGTAATCACAAAGTTTCAAAGAAGGAAGGTTTATTCCAAAGGGGTTGATTACATTTGGTCTGCTGAACTCAATAATGATAAGGGATATGTGTGCTTTAACCATTATTGATTCGAGGAGTAGATATGTGTGGGTTGTTCCTTTGAAAAATAAGAGGTAATACTCTTATGTTAGCCTTCTAACAGATATTTAATCAAAGCAAACGGAAATCAAAGAAGTTATGGGCTGATGAGGGAAGTTCAACAGGAAAACATTTTTTAATTTTCTTAAAGATAACGGTATTACATTATACATCGCCTTTAATAAAGGAAAGGTGGTTGATATTGAGCATTTTAATCACATTTTGAAAGAGAGGACTAGATATAAAATTCACTCAACTAATTTGTGGGTATCTTTAATTCAGGACATTGTAGATAATTACAATAATATAGTTCATCCCTCAACAAAATCAATTCCATCGGAAACATTGACAAAATTAACATACGAAAAGGAGATTAATCTAAAAAAATCTAAATTTTAAGGTTGGTGATATTGTAAGAATTTATCTGTGGAAATCACACTTTGAGAAAGGTTATCCAAAGAGATGGACTCATGAACTTTTTAATATCGTTGATGTCATAGATATAGTTCCTTGGACTTCAAAATTGTATGATTTTTAGAGAGAAGAAATCTTGGGTTCATTTTATTCACAAGAATTACAAAAGATAAAACAGCAAATATTTCCCTTGTAAGCAATGGGTGAACATTTCACAATCCTCTACTGAAACACCTCAGTGGAGTATAGCAGGGGGGATCTGCTGAGGTGTTAAATTAAAAAAATAAATAAATAACTATATATAATGTGTGTATAATGGGGAACGTTCTTAAATCTGTGAACCCCAAACACAGAATCCTCAACAGAAAAGTCAGTCAATGCTTAACTTCTGTTTGTTGGTGTGTGTGAGTGAGTGATAATATAGTAGGGAGCATAATGAACCTTAACTCTTACATAAGTCCAAAACCCTAACTCCCTCCCTAACCCAACCCTAACCCTCACATTTTTAATCCCAACCCATCCCATCCCAAGCCCAATGTAACCCAACCCTAACCCAGCCCAAATCCAACATAATATATATTTTTAAAATAATATCTCTCTCTCTCTCTCTCTCTCTCTCTCTCTCTCTCTCTCTCTCTCTCTCTCTCTCTCTCTCTCTCTCTCTCTCTCTCTCTCTCTCTCTCTCTCTCTCTCTCTCTCTCTCTCTCTCTCTCTCTCTCTCTCTCTCTCTCTCTCTCTCTCTCTCTCTCTCTCTCTCTCTCTCTCTCTCTCTCTCTCTCTCTCTCTTCTCTTCTCTTTCTCTTTCTCTTTCTCTTTCTCTTTCTCTTTCTCTTTCTCTTTCTCTTTCTCTTTCTCTTTCTCTTTCTCTCTCTCTTTCTCTTTCTCTCTTTTCTTCCAATTCAGTGTTTCAAGGCTTTCAAGTTTGAAGAAGTAGAAATGCAGAGAAATAATTTTCCAACACTTTCTTCCCAGAACTTTCTTGATATTGCTGAAAAATAAACATATTATTTTGCTAATATTGAATTAAATAACATTTAATTTAATTTATTTCTAATCAACTGAACTTACCTCTCATCATACACCATCCAACAAAGAACCACATCGATAGGTTTAGAACCCCAAGAGTGTTCTTGGTAGAAACGGCATTTCACGTCTCCAAAATAAAAACAACTTTCAAAGTCTCCAAGGTATAAACCACATTCCTGTTGAGCCTCCAAGATAGGTATCACATTGTGAGTTATCAAGCCAAAACTCACATTCCAATTGTTCACAATAAAAACAGTTTTTCAAGACTCCAAGGGATAACTCATTACTGATATTTAAAACATTTGTGAGGTCTCCGAGGTAGGTTTCATATTTAAAACCATCAAGGATAACTCATTTACTTATTGTGTTTTTTTCAAAATTTGTGAACCTCCGAGGTAAAACTTGTATTCTGGCTCATAAAGGTAGAACTGTTCAGTCGGTATTGTTTTGATAACTAACAATGAGTACCATCAATGTAGAACTCCTTTTTAGGATTTTGTGGGTCTCCAAGATGCGACTCTTTGGTTGTGTCATCAAGGTAGAGCTCGTTCTGTGGGTCTTGGTCACTCACAAGGTCTTCAACCAAATTAAACAATTTCACCCCAACTTGTGGCAAAAGTAATATTTTAATTTTGCATCTCATATACAATTTCCTGTTTCAGAAAATAATAACGTCATAATTATGATTTAATTATTTTATAATATATGTTTAAATCAAACTGTCAATATGAAAAGAAAGTCTTACCCCAATAGATAAGAGGTTTGAATCCATTTCATCGATTTGAAGATTTAGTTCCGCACAGGTAGTAGGACTCCAAGGAACTCCAAAGTCATCCCATTTGAGATTAGCACAGTAGTTCATTCTCAAAAAAAGTAAAAATGTGTTTAAATTCAGTCTGTGTTGCAATCTTTAATATAAGAATGGTGGTGTGATTTCCTTTGGAATTTCCCTGGGAAATTCCCCAAGGCAAGCCTTACTTGTGGGGCAGGACTTAACTGGAAATGATGTAAGTCAGTGGGGCTTACAAAAGTGGGCGGGACTTTGGAAGAAGTGGGTGTGGCTTGTGAAAAGTGGGTGTGGTTTAGGTAAAAATGGGCATGGTCTATGAAAAAAATGATATGTGGCTCAAGAGATGCTCAGACAAGAGCATTAATAGAGGTCTGTCATTTAATCTCTGCTCATCAATGATACTTAGACCAAGAACCAAGTTCCAACATATTATTTCCTAATATACTCGATAGTGATGAGTGTCATAAGAAAATGAAGTTATTCCCTAAATTTGAACATAAGCAAATATTCTTTGGTTCACTGTTTGAGTATAATGAAAATATGATAGGTGTGAATAATGTGAAAGACCAACCCCTCTCACAAGCAGAACAGAAATGAGGGTTTTGAGATACGACATTGAGCAGGTGAATGAACGATAGTGAGCAAAAATGAGCAAGAGCGAGTGGAATGAGCGTAAGTGATTGTATGAGAGTGGCCATTGGAGAATGGCTTGTCTCAGAACCCCCATTTCTATCCGACTATTAAAATTGCAATGTTGCAAAAACTGACATCTAATGCAGCCAATCTGAAGAACATATTTACCAATATAAGCACATGTCATGGAGTTTTAACAACGTATAAGCACATATGGAAAATACGCATATTTGTGTTCCACTAAATCTAAAAATAAGCACACACGCTTATTATCCAGATTCTACTGTCCTTGTGATAACATTACAGATGGGCAGTTTTGCTTGATATGATAAAAGTTTGAGCAATGTGATGATGGTTGTCTTCATTTTGCAGAGCAAGCAACACTGTATATTTTGCCTTGAAAAGCTCCACTGGCATAAAGTTGGAAGAACACGTTGGTCAATTCATGCCATAATTGTAATCAGAGAATTCCAATATATTTCCATGAACACTAATTGACCATAAACCTGAGCTGGTTTGAGAAACGAGGCAAAGCAACTCGCTTCCAGCATTCTGCTGTTGCTGATGGATATGCATGAAGTTGACCATTTTGCCCCTCATCTATACACAACCTTATTCCCACTGCAGTAGCTGCACATGTTATGTTTGCATTTTCCTGTTTCATGAAAGGCAGGAAATGATAACTGTGTTTGTTATCGGTCTTCCCCTCACCAAACAGCATGTCCTCTCTGAAAATTCCAGGATAAAGGCATTTGATCCTATGGTGGTCTGCAAGCAAGAATGTCTTGTCACCACCTTCCAGGAAAGCTACTTTGTATCGGAAAGTTTTGAGGATGCCAAAGAAAAGATGAGGTAAGTCAAAGTTTAGATAATAAATGTACCATGTAATGAAGATGTTTCCTCCTTCCATGATCCCTTCTTTAAAGTCTTTACCTGAGAATTCCCTGCATTCCTTAGTACAAGGTGTAGAATAACTGCATAATTCCCTACCCGTTGTTTTCCTATTCTGTCTTTGTTTCCAGGGCTGGCAGGATATCTTAAAGGTGTGCATACTGACCTATGAGGTGTCTTGCCTGGTTTTGAACCTCAACAAGGATATAAACTGTCACCCTGGTGTTTTGAATGCAGGACTTTGCATCAATGTGTTTCCCGTCCATCAGATGGGACGTTAAGCCAGAGGATGTTTGCCAACCCTGGTAATTGGTGGATGTTAAAGATCCCATGGTGTCTTTTGCAAAGAATAGGTGAGATTACTAACACCCTGAACAAATTCCAAGTTCCTCCCCAAATCACCTCCAGTTGAACATCGTGCCTAACCAGTCGGTTCGTGAAAGACTTAGAACATATTGGTTCCCTGGCTCACCCCACAAGAAGGGGGGCATAATTGGGGCGGTTTAGGAAAAGTAATAGTAGTAGTCTTTCCATAACCAAAATATGTAAAAAATCATTTTGAAACAGGTTATGCCAAATAGTATATAAAGTGCCTTAGGAAGACTTTTTCAACTTTAATAAATGTTATAATCACTCTTACAATCCCTGCGGACATTGTGGAGTTAACTGCAGTTCTTATTTGCACTATCATTGTCTGCAGGGCATCATCAATGTTATCAGAATGAGATATTCATCTCAATCCAAAACAATGCCAACATTTGTTTTTTTCCAATAACTATTTGCATATACATATTTATTGAATAAAATTGACGTCGCTGAGTTTTGTACTTAAGTATAGTATCTCATTGATGAACCATTTCTGGTTACCTGGTCATGGTGGCACCTTTTGATCTTCTGAGATATCTACTTCCAAAAACCTAAGTAACCATTCTGGTTTAATTTACTGTGCCACCACAAATTTTATTGTCTCTTTTTCTGTTGTCTGTTCTTCTTATTGAGTGCTCACAGCTGTGTATTTTTGTACTCATCCCATTTAATTTGATCCTCCGTTTCAGGCTTAGATCGTTTTTGGGCCGACCAATTTTTTGGTTCCCCCCCGCCCCCCCCCCCCCACCACCACCAACTATTTCCCATGCCCACGATGTGTCTCCTTATCTGTCGCATTATCCAACACCCTTGCTTTAATTCATGCTTTATAACTTCTGTTTAATACAAAAAAAGAAAAAAGAAGACATGAGAAAGCACCTCAAAATGCAAAGCCCGTCCACGTCCGCTTTGTACTCAAACTGAACTTGACGAAAACGACAGAAAATATTGTACATTTTATTAATTTATGTTCTCCACAATTTCAAAATTAAGGTTTGTTGAAGATTTGATGATGAAAGCTCAATTGGTAAAAAATGTTACAGGCTGGACATACTGAATCGCAAGGGTAAATATCGGGCAAATGGTTGCTGAGAAATAAAAAGTAAAAAATAAAATAATTTTGACTGGTCTATCACTTCAATGATGACGTCATAGTCACAATCATTTATTCCACATTGG
The DNA here is from genome assembly GCF_056783735.1 of Eptatretus burgeri. Taxonomy (NCBI): domain Eukaryota; kingdom Metazoa; phylum Chordata; class Myxini; order Myxiniformes; family Myxinidae; genus Eptatretus; species Eptatretus burgeri. Next base: position 673,066 of record NC_140965.1, read on the forward strand.
GAGTGGAATGAGATGTGCCAAGTTTCAAATTTTTCCGATCAGGGGTTTCAGAGATATAATGCTTTAATTTTTTGCATTTAATCCAAGATGGCTGCCACATCACGTAACCTATGATGTCACAATTATAAATAAAACAAGTCTGAAGACGACAATGGTTCACAAGCGGTATTTGATGTAGATTGTTTCAGAAGTCAAGGATGAGACAATGTGATAATGTTTGACCAAGTTATAAAAATGATCAACATGATGTGGTACGAGTGACAGGTTATTAGCTGCAAAATGTCGAAAACCCAGTTTTGTTCAACAACTTCCAAAATTTGACCTTTGCATAACCTTTAAAGGTCACAAAACAATGTTGTGGACATTAAAATAAGGAAGCAGGATACGTGCTATAGCTTATTGGAGTTAGTTCGTCGAAGAAGGTCGAAAACCCGGTTCGATTCCCACAACTTTGAAAATTTGACCTTTATGAACTTTAAAGGTCAAAGGTCAAGGATTATGACCTTTGGTGCAAAACTTCGTCTGGAGCATTCCAGGAACAATATAACATCATATAGGCTATATGGCATTTCGCATTCCTCCGATTATCCATACTTTGATGAAATCAGCGTAAAAACAAACTTGAAGGGGACGCCACGGACAAACTGGCGGGAATCGGGAAAAACGTTAATGATGAAAGTTGGAGTACTCGCAGAGCACTACTTGCATACCAACTTTCATTCAAAACAGTTGAAAACCCAAGGAGCTCGATGCCCAATTTATTGATTTTTTTGACATTTTCTAAGTTCGTGACCTTGTGACCTTGACCTTGGGACGAAAATGAAAAATCGGGCTCCGTGGGGTTGGCGCACCATAATTGGCGCACCACGCCCATTCTCAGGAAAACACAACTAGATCATGATATAATCCTCCCACCCAAATTTTATCAGGATCGGAGCAAAACCCACGGAGCTATGCTCGGGACAGACAGACAGACAGACACACACACATAACGAATATAGTGGTCACTTACTGACTCATGAACCAATATTATTCATGGGGGGGTTGCTCCAACTCTGAAAATTTTGTGTCATTCGGACAAGCGGTTGCTGAGAAAAAAAATGTTTAAAAATAATGGAGCAAAAATGGCCAAAAAAAGGTCGAACAATAAAAAGAAATAATCATAAAGAGCCAAAGAGCAGAGATTGCAGACCCTCGTCAGGACTTATTTTGTGTGGGGTATTTTTATAGGTTTTATTATAAATCCAATGTGGCTGCCAAACCATTTGACCGATGATATCATTTGTGTGAACCTTTTGTTCCTCATGGACAGGTGGTCATGTTAAGTTACACCTCAATTTGTTCAGCCACTTCAGAGAGGATTTTTGAAGGTTTTTTTTTTTTTAAACAATATGGCTGCCGAATCACATGTAGCCTGGTGTTGGCTTAGAGGTTACGGTGGTGGCTTGGGATCCTAGGGTCCTGAGTTCAAGCCCAGTTGGCCGCTGAATTAATATACACCAGGAGGTTGACAGCCTGTCATCCTTCTGAGGTCGGCAAAATGAGTACCAGTATACTGGTAAGGGGGACAGCGCATCAGCGGCATAGCCGCGTCCCAACCAATGATGCATCCAGCAGCCACAGGCTGCACTCGATAGAGAGAGAGAGCCGAATCACATGACCGATGACATCATGATTTTTTCTTTTCTGTGGACCATTTTATCCCTAAATGACCCTCAACATTTTCATACTGATCAGACGCGGCATTCTACATATGTAATTATGACGTCATAACGAGGGCACCGATGATGTAAAAAAAAAATCACACACATTCCCAATGTACTTGCGATGTGCCAAGTTTCAATTTTTTCCTTGGTGCGGTTTCAGAGATACAGCGGTCCAAATGTTTCCCGTTTTCCCAATATGGCTGCCACACCACGTGACCTATGACGTCATTATCATCATGAAAACATTCTCCATGAGTAGTCGCACCAATGGTGAAAATTTCATCTCAATCTGACAAGCGGTTGCAGAGAAAAACACGAAAGTTCTGTGCGGACAAACAAACAGACCCAAATGCAATACCCTCTCCTCTGGCGATGATGATGAAAATTATTTTAACAAAATTATTTACTTGTCTTCTCCATATTCTCAAAACAAAGCTTTGTTGAAAATTTGATGACAAAAGCTTAAATGGTTTAAAAAAAAAAGTTAAGGTCCGGACAGACACGTGTGTGTGATTACAAAACCATGTCTTCCGCTGTGCGGATGATGGACAAACAACAATTTAAAAATGACATACTTCTTCTTCCCCTCTCCCCATCAATTTAATCCTTAAACGGAAATTTTAATATGTTCAATCATCCCACGTACTTGCTTCCAAACACACTTCTCAAAGTCTGCTTCTCATTTCTCCCCTCTCTCCATCTCTGCATGACTCATGAACGCATGCCTCATCCACCCCCACGTGCTCATGTAGGTCAGGCATGGGAGCATGCACCAGAGCAGCATGTCGCCGCATCCACTTTCCAGGCTTCCGTCTGGCCATTTCCAGGGGCTTCCCTCTGGCCATCCCCCAGGCAGATGCCTGGCCTATCCCCATCTCCTTGAGATGCCGATCAACCTGCTGCAACCATGAGGCACGAGGTCAGCCCATTGGCCTCCTCCACTCACAAGACTCCCTCGCTGAGAGAATCTGGTGAGCAGGATCGGCGTCAGGAAAACGAGCCACATGTCCAAACAGATGCAGTAGATGCTCACGGACTATACAAGTAACAAATCTCATGTGAGTTTCTCTCAGCAAACACTCATTGACACAAAGTCTGACCAGCTATAGTCAGTGATTCTCTGAAGTGACCGGCACCAAAGGAGTTAAGTCTTCATCTCGGATTCTTAGTCAGAGCACAAATCTCACATCCATGGAGCAAGACTGGAAGCACAAAGGATGTAAAGACACAGACTTTCATCCGATGGAAAAGGTACCGACAGTGCCACACCCCATGATCCAGTGAATCTGTGACTCCCCAGGCAGGACCCAAATGCCAAAAACCTCTGGTGCACAACATGTGGAGACAGGAATATCACTGTCAAGGTTAGTCAATCTCTCTGTGACCTCAACCTCCTCACCACAAGTGGGTACAGATAAGAAAGCAGCATCCAAGATGTCATTGAAAGCCTGAATCTTAGTTTTGACCAGACACCCGTAATCCCAGTGGCTCCGACTCCTCATTCAGCACCTCGATGGCCCCATCAGGATATCCAGCGTCTCCGGAAAGATGAATGCATTACATCCAAAATCAAGCTCAGAGAGCTTGACATTCCCAAACAATGCAACGTAGCTTGATCTCTCTGACATCTTCCCTAGAGTCCAGTCCTCAAGCGACCATCAATGAACGCATGGTCTATCTCTTTTGCCACACGAACAGCGTTGGAATGCGAAGTCCAGCGATGAGGCTGTGGGTGCTGAAACCATGAACCAGCCGCCCTAAGTCCAGGGCATCTTGTGAAATCAAAGAACTTAGTGCTGTTATGGTTCACGGTTCCAGACCCGTGCAGACCAACACATACCTCAAAACCATCCATTTCAGTGCCAGTTGATGCACTGAAATCCCCCAAGATGAACAGAACATTTAATCTGGGACTCTGATCAACCACAGAGTCAAGTGCGGCATAGAATAAATCCTTCACAGTGAGCTCACTTGCTTCAGTCGGAGCATATACAGAGACCAGGGAAATGACTCCCAAGGAGTGACTAATCCTTCATCTCATAATACGCTCGTTGATCAGTATTATCCCAATTATCATGGGAGTCAGCTTATTGGACACAGCCACAGCAACTACTTGGGCATGGTAACCATCAGAGCGACCAGACGAATAGTGGGTGTAACCATCCACCATGATCTCACCGCAATCCGGTCCCCAAACCTCAGAACATGCTGCAATACCAATGTCCAAACGCTTGAGCTCAGGTGATAACAGAGACAGGTGATCATCCTCTCTTAGGAAGAGGACATTCGAGGCACCCACCCGAAGGGACCGCCTCAGGTTAACCCAAGGAGACCGCCGTCTGGTGGATGACACCTCATCACCACTCCGACACACACTACCACAATCTGACCCGGAAATGTGACCCCATGGTTTGCCTTCTATCATCAAAGATTGGGGGTCCCGAAGGATTTGCCCCAATCCTGTAACCCGGGGAGCCGCCCTGCGAAGGGAAGCTGCACAAGAGGTACTCCCATGGAGTGGGGTTTCAGATTTTTTTACGCTTCTGGAATGTTTTGCGGAATGAAGGGTTTTCCGGTTGCCGGAGTGCAAATCCTGCCACCAACCTCCTAATAAGAAGTAACCCAACTGCAGGAGGATGTCCGCAGACACAGTTGGGCACTCGATATGGATGGCCATTGGCTAACAAGGAGCTCCTCCGCCATTTGACAGGTTTTGTTCTTCATCCTGCTGGGTGTCCATATCCATACACCCTCCTCACCAAGAAACTTGGTGGGGGAGACGGTCAATCGCCGACAACCCGACCATGGAACAGGTTAGTACAGGTTTATGTGGTACCTGTATGAATTCACAGATGTAATCTGAATTGACCTGACACTCCAGTCACCCAATTTCAAGTTCCTGTACCGGTGGATTTTCTTCACATAATGATTGAGTATTTATTTACAGGAATGAGTGTAAAATCACTGCATCATTTCCCACCCTATATTTCCCTATTCTGTGTTTCTGTTTCCTGCAATAGCAGGATAGCTTGGAGGTGTGCATGCTGACCTTCGAGTTATCAAGCCTGGGTTCGAACCTCCACCGAGGTATAAAGTCACCCTGTGTACCATCCACCAGAGTGATCAGAGTTGGATGTGATCAACTTGGCATGATTGTGTGAGAGTCACCCACCGTTCTCAGCTATCGCAAGCAATGTATCGATTCATGCACTAGTTGTTCAAAGTTCAAAAAAGACAAAACTGTTGAACCTTCTCACATTTTGGCTTTGTGGGCCAGTCGATTTCAATTGCCTCAAGGCTTTGGAACAAACTCCCAATGTAAATGAGAAATTCAATGACTGTTGAATCTTAAAAAGTCCTCAAATTCTCATTTGTACCCTTCTGTGTAGCTGCTTTTCACCCCCTCCCCTGCCCCATCCCTCTCATTCATTCTTTCTCGAATCGCCATGTAGCCACTGGCAAAAAGCACAATTTAAATACAATGACAATTGTTATTTTTACCACCAGAGTATCCGCCCTATGGGTGATCTTATTCGAAGCATGCAACATGTTCTTCTGATGCATACCTTGATTTGGGTGGTGTGGAGGCAACTGACAATTCTGTGGAGGAAAAAAAATTAACCCGGGTTACGTGCAAGAAGCAAAAACATACCTGCTGATTACAATTCAATCGACCTCACTGCACTGGAAAAAGTGGGGACAGGAATACTGTCCTGTAAATGGTGGGGACTTGTAATACCCTCCCCAACCTGGAGGCGGCACAACACGATACACATTTACATCAAGAATTTGCGTCCCCTTCCCTCCCCGCCCCCCAGGTCAGGTCAGGTATGGGAGCATGTGCCAGAACAGCGCGTCGCTGCGTCCACTTTCCGCCGGTACTCCAGGGGCCTCCGTCTGGCCATCCCCCAGGAAGATGCCAGGCCCATCCCCATCTCCTTGAGATGATGGTAAACCTGCTGCAACCATGAGGCACGTGGTCGGCCCACTGGCCTCCTCCACTCATGAGACTCCCTCGCTGAGAGAATCTGGTGAGCAGGATCAACGTCAGGAAAACGAGCCACATATCCATACAGCCGCAAGTGATGCTCACGGACTATGCAGGTAACAAATCTCATCCGAGTCTCTCTCAGCAACCGCTCGTTGGACACAAAATCCGACCAGCGATAGCCAAGGATTCTCCGAAGACACCTGGTACCAAAGGAATTAAGTCTCCGTCTCAGATCCTTGGTCAGAGTCCAAGTCTCGCACCCATAGAGCAAGACTGGAAGTACCAAGGACCTGAAGACTCGGACTTTCGTCCTCCCGCACAGGTACCGGCAGCGCCACACCCCATGATCCAGTGAATCCATGACTCCCCAGGCCCGACCCAGACGTCTATTGACCTCTGACTCGCAGCCAGCAGAGACATGAATATCACTGCCAAGGTAAGTGAATCTCTCCACGACCTCAACATCCTCACCACAAACAGATACAGACAGGACAGCAGCATCCAAGATGTCACCGAAAGCCTGGATCTTAGTTTTGACCCAAGAAACCCGTAATCCCAGCGGCTCCGACTCCTCATTCAGCACCAAGATGGCCCCCAAAAGGATGTCTAAAGTCTCCGCAAAGATGACTGCATCGTCTGCAAAATCAAGGTCCGAGATCTTGACATTCCCAAACGATGCACCGCAACTTGATCTCTCCGACATCTTCCCTAAAATCCAGTCCATACAAGTGCTGAAAAGTGTGGGGGCAAGTACACATCCCTGACGAACTCCAGTAACAACTGGAAATAAGTCAGAGATGGTACCACCACACTTCACAGCACTCTCAGTACCAGAGTAGAGTTCAGACATCAGATCGATCAGTTTTGGTGGCACCCCACGAAGACCAAGAATCCTCCAGAAGACATCCCGATTCACTGAATCGAACGCTTTACAGAGATCAACACAGGCTGCAAGCAGCCCCTGCCGAAACTCTCGTCTGCGTTCGGTGAGGACACGAAGGGCAAGGATACGGTCAATCGTTGACCTCTTTGGTGTAAAGCCTGACTGCTCTGGACGCTGGTGCTCAAGAAGATGGTGGCGAACCCTATCAAGAATTATCCGAGCAAAGACCTTGCCCGGCACTGAGAGCAGCGTCACCCCTCGGTAGTTGTTGCAGTCTTGGCGATCACCCTTCCCTTTCCAAAGAGGGACAACAAGGCCCCTCTTCCAGTCAGTTGGGATGATGCCTCTGTTCCAGGCAGAGCACAAAACTGCATGCAACGACACGAGTGCAGCATTTCCACCAGCCTAGAGAAGTTCAGCATGGATGCCACAGATCCCTGGAGCTTTGCCCCGTTTCAACTGGTTCACCGCAGCCCGTGTTTCCACAAGCGAAGGTGGACCACAGTTGATTCGAGGGTCAGCAACAGGGATTGTAACACCCTTGACGTCCAACTCGACAGCTGGGGGATCAGCCTGGTACAACCCCTCAAAGTAACCGGCCCAGCGGGCCTTCACTTCAGACTCCTCTGTCAAGAGCCTACCACTCTCTGCTCGAACTGCAGTGCTCCGAGGGATGGGCTTG
>NC_140965.1:685327-787827 GCF_056783735.1 Eptatretus burgeri
TCTCTCTCCAACTCTTCATCCCATATACACAATCTCTCTCCAGCACTTCATCCCATGTACACAATCTCTCTCCAGCACTTCAGCCCATAGACACAGTCTCTCTCCAACTCTTCATCCCATATACACAATCTCTCTCCAGCACTTCATCCCATATACACAATCTCTCTCCAGCACTTCAGCCCATAGACACAGTCTCTCTCCAGCACTTCATCCCATAGACACAGTCTCTCTCCAACTCTTCATCCCATATACACAATCTCTCTCCAGCACTTCATCCCATGTACACAATCTCTCTCCAGCACTTCAGCCCATAGACACAGTCTCTCTCCAACTCTTCATCCCATATACACAATCTCTCTCCAGCACTTCATCCCATATACACAATCTCTCTCCAGCACTTCATCCCATATACAGAGTCTCTCTCCAACACTTCACCCCGTATACACAGTCTCTCTCCAACACTTCATCCCGTATACACAGTCTCTCTCCAACACTTCATCCTGTATATACAGTCTCTCTCCAACACTTCATCCCGTATACACAGTCTCTCTCCAACACTTCATCCTGTATACACAGTCTCTCTCCAACACTTCATCCCGTATACACAGTCTCTCTCCAACACTTCATCCCGTATACACAGTCTCTCTCCAACACTTCATCCCGTATACACAGTCTCTCTCCAACACTTCATCCCGTATATACAGTCTCTCTCCAACACTTCATCCCGTATACACAGTCTCTCTCCAACACTTCATCCCGTATACACAGTCTCTCTCCAACACTTCATCCCTTATACACAATCTCTCTCCAGCACACTGTGTATACACTTGTGTATACTATCTGTGTATACACTTCATCCCGTATACACAGTCTCTCTCCAACTCTTCATCCCATATACACAGTCTCTCTCCAACTCTTCATCCCATATACACAATCTCTCTCCAGCACTTCATCCCATATACACAGTCTCTCTCCAACACTTCATCCCGTATACACAGTCTCTCTCCAACACTTCATCCCGTATATACAGTCTCTCTCCAACACTTCATCCCGTATACACAGTCTCTCTCCAACACTTCATCCCATATACACAATCTCTCTCCAACACTTCATCCCATATGCACAATCTCTCTCCAACTCTTCATCCCATATACACAGTCTCTCTCCAACACTTCATCCCGTATACACAGTCTCTCTCCAACTCTTCATCCCATATACACAGTCTCTCTCCAACACTTCATCCCATATACACAGTCTCTCTCCAACACTTCATCCCATATACACAATCTCTCTCCAGCACTTCATCCCATATACACAATCTCTCTCCAGCACTTCATCCCATATACACAATCTCTCTCCAACACTTCATCCCGTATATACAGTCTCTCTCCAACTCTTCATCCCATATACACAGTCTCTCTCCAACATTTCATCTCATGTACACAATCTCTCTCCAACACTCCATTCGCTCTCTTCCCCTCCATCATGTTCTCCTTGTGTTGTGTCGAAAGCCTTCAACAGTCGACGATTTCAAAAATAATGTGACATGATGATCAATTGATTTTGCACAAGTATTTTCTGTCGAGTATTTGAGTATTTCATGTCACTGTGTTGCACTATGAGATGACCATCAGCTGGTAACTAGTAAAGTATATATTGTTGATTAATTTCCCAAAATCAAATGTGAGACATGTTTGGGGAAAGGTTTAAAAATGCAAACCAAGGCGTGTGTCGTGTCGTTGGTTAAACATGATTTGGAAATTAAATCTGATGGCAATGAGACGAGGATGTGAGAGAGAGAGAGAGAGAGAGAGAGAGAGAGAGAGAGAGAGAGAGAGAGAGAGAGAGAGAGAGAGAGAGAGAGAGAGAGAGAGAGAGAGAGAGAGAGATGGAGAGAGAGAGAGATGGAGAGAGAGAGAGATGGAGAGAGAGAGAGAGATGGAGAGAGAGAGAGATGGAGAGAGAGAGAGATGGAGAGAGAGAGAGATGGAGAGAGAGAGAGATGGAGAGAGAGAGATGGAGACAGAGAGAGATGGAGAGAGAGAGATGGAGAGAGAGAGAGATGGAGAGAGAGGGAGATGGAGAGAGAGAGATGGAGAGAGAGAGAGATGGAGAGAGAGAGAGATGGAGAGAGAGATGGAGAGAGAGAGATGGAGAGAGAGAGAGCGTGTGTGGTGTGGAATGTTGGTGTTTTGATGTGGAAGGGTTTGAAGACCTGTCAATGAATGCTTGATGCTGTGGATGAACCAAATACATTGAAGATTTTTCAGTTGCTCAACAAGACTACAAGTTGGTTTTCACAAGTGAGTGAATGATGACTGATTCAGCAGCAAAAGGAAAACTTCCTGCATTCCACAAGTAAAATTACAGGACAGAATAAATACTGTGGCACTTAATCCTGTGGTTCTTGTCTCCTTTGGGTCCACATTGGGTCCAGGAACAGGGAAAGAGCAGAACAGATGAGGATTTTCGAAACCTCGTCCAGGATTACTTCTTGACACAGTTTGTTGAAAAGCCCACGAGAGTGATGGTGGGGGTGGTGGGGGAGAGGTGCTGTGCTGGACCTCTTTCTGAGTAACGTTCCCAATACAGTGGAGTCGGTGGAGGTGGGACTGCATCTGGGGACAAGCGACCGCAATGTGGGAAACTCTACTCTATTGTTGAAATGTGGCAGTGTAGTAGTGAAAGGCTGTTGGATTTTAGCAGGGAAAACTTTGAGGGTGCAGGAAGTGGTGCTTTGAGGGTGTAGGAAGTGGTACTTTGAGGGTGTAGGAAGTGGTACTTTGAGGGTGTAGGAAGTGGTACTTTGATGGTGTAGGAAGTGGTACTTTGATGGTATAGGAAGTGGTACTTTGAGGGTATGAGAAGTACTTTGAGGGTACAGCGAGTGGTACTTTGAGGGTATAGGAAATGGTACTTTGAGGGTATGATAAGTGGTACTTTGAGGGTATAGGAAGTGGTACTTTGAGGGAATGAGAAGTGGTACTTTGAGGGTGTATGAAGTGGTACTTTGAGGATGTAGGAAGTGGTGCTTTGTGGGTGTAGGAAGTGGTACTTTGAGGATGTAGGAAGTGGTGCTTTGTGGGTGTAGGAAATGGTACTTTGAGTGTGTGAGAAGTGGTACTTTGAGGATATAGGAAGTGGTACTAACCCTCCACCGTAAGTCCACCTCCTTCCAAATTTCCAGTTTTTCCCTAAGAGTTTTACTCTTTGTCCATCTTGTCCACCCAATGCGCCCTCTTCTGCTGTGATGTAACCAAGTTTGAATGTAAAACGGATATTCATGCTCTGCTCATGTTATGCCTCATGCATATTTATACTTCGCCCATGTTTTGCCTCATGCATATTTATACTTCGCCCATGTTTTTCCTCATTCATATTCATGTTTTTCCTCATGCATATTTATGTTCCGCCCATGTGTCGCGTTATCTCCGCTGCGAGTGGGCGAGAGCAGTGCTGCCTTGTCTGGCAGGACGTGTGGTTGTATGTGGACAAGGCACGGTTTTTACCATCGCATTTGGAGTGTTTTAAATAACGAAAAAGTGATTGAAACCAATGCAATTCTTAGTTAAATTGCCTGGAGCATTCTTTATTCAAAGAATCGGGACATGTAGGCCGTTCCAGGATCGTAAAAACCTGACTTTACCCTTGTCTCGCCGCCGTGATGAAGAAGAGAAGCCATGTCGAGCTCGCTTCACTGACTCCTGCGTTTCGTCCAACTCTTTCACATCTTCGCTCTTGTTGAAGGCCAAAGCAGAAGCAGCTGAGGCCTCTGTCAGAGCTGCCATGGGATGTAAATCAGATGCTGCTCAATTGCTACACGAAGAACAACAGAGGCCTCAACAACTGATGGCTGAACAGCAACAGAGTAATCTCGAGCGGCAACAGGCACAGCAAAAGCAGTTACAAATGCAGTAACAGAGTGATCTCGAGCAGCAACAATTGAAGGCTATGCAGCAACAACTATATCTCGAACAGCTGAAGCGGGAGGAAGAGGCTGCTGTGGCTCAGGCCTGTTTGAAAGCGATGTTCGACACTCTGTGTTGGGGTGTATTCGACAACATTTCGGCAGCTGGATTACCTACACCTGTGGAGAAGGTGGAAATGCTGTTATCCAGGAGTGCCACGTCCTTGCCACCATCCATTCTATCTGGACAATACTGAAGGTAATCCACCGGATACCCGGGTATGTGCTGACCCAGCTACATCGCTCGAACCAGTGTTGTTTCAGACAGACCCCCTTTCACCAGCCATCAACACATCCACGGAGAATTCATCGACATCAAATGTGTCCAACAGGTAAGTTCTGTCTGTCCAGTATAACAAGATGAGAGCTCCTGGTCTATCATGCACAATTCACCAGACACCAACTAATGCCTTATACACAACCTTGGTGTCATCATCCTTCTCCAATGCTACATGTCATGGCTGCACATCAACCCCCACTGTGGCAATGTGCCTAGTTATGAGTTCGTAGGTCACAAACATGGCTCCGGGTACAACCGATCAGTATCGCGGGATTACAACTGACAATCAATCAGGTTTTTTCTCATAAAATCCAATGCACACCCTTGCTGTTCCCACATATGCCGCGATGACATACACCACACATCCGCCAACAACATTACCAGTGTCGAGCCATTCACTATCGGGTTGAGAAGTCAAGCCATCAATCATGCCAACAGTGGTGCCTGCCATGCAGGACTGTAAACTATCTGTCTCATCAAGACTTAGTTTCAAACAGGATTTCCTTGTTTGATAATAAGCCTGAGAAATTCAGGACATGGCATGTGGCCTTTCAGAACATGATCAGAGGAGTACCGCTGGCACCCAATGAACAGCTTGTCCTCGTGGTTTAACATAAGGCTGATGGTTCAGAATCCAAAGCACTCGTGGAGTGTCTTCACCGAGTCTACATTTCTAACCCTAAAGTCGGGTTGGAGCAGGTCTGCAATGGCCTTGAAGAAAGATTTCGCAGTGATGAAGCAGCGACACAATCATTGCGAAACAAGTTCGAACTTTTGCCTCAAGTTTCTCCTCATGACTGCGAGTCGGGTTAAAATACCACCTGACCCACAACAAATTGCAAGAAAAGGTTTTTCAGTTGTTTTCATTCCTACTGGATATACTGATCAACAGAAAAAAAAGTCTACACAAAATCTGACATCCAGAAATGGGTTAAAACAGTCATTTTCAAGATGGCCTCCACCGGGCTTTGAAATAACTATAACAGCTATAACTTCTTCAATAATTGTGATAAAACCATAATTGTTGGTTCTGGTCCATGGTTTTAATTAATCAGCAATCCACTGGTGTCAACAAAATTTAGATCTGATAAGTATTTAACATGAAATCCAAGATGGCGGCAAAATTCAAGAGTGCAAAAATCAATAAATTTTCCATCTGAACCAAAGTCACTGAACACCTGGTGCCACTGAAACGTTTATTTGTGAACATTACATAATGGCAGTTTAGGTTACAATTTCAGTCCTCATCACTGTCCTCTAGTTCCTCAGAGGCTTCATTTAGTTGGATTGTCACAAAACGTCACTTGGCATGATCCACATGCAGACGAACACGGAAGCCCATTCTTTCTGCAGCTACAACAGGGTTTGTCACAAGCTGTGGTGCAGTTGCAGTGTATCATCTTCAGAAGAGTGTCTGGTGCAGCATTCATGGCAGTCATGATAGGTACAAATCGACTGTCTTCAAGTCCCCAGCCCCAGTCCAGAGGATCGAGGTCACCCTCCATCCCCATCCAAACCATGACCTGGAAGAACACTCGGAGACAATGAAACTTGGTGGCAGATTCCGTTGGGGGAAGACGTTCAGGTGTAACGAAAGACTTGGCAGCAGCGACCTTCTTTGTGAATATCTTGTAACGCATGGCTGCCAGAGAACTTGTGCTCTCTCCACCAAATCTAACGGCCATCGCTTGGCTGCCAAGTTTCTTTATTTCAGCGTGGCTGATGCCTCTCGAAGTTAATGTATCTGCACACAACTGGAGGCCTTGATCATCTTCCACGAGTTTCTGAAAGACTGATTTTTTTCCCAATGCCATACACACGAGATGTTGAATCACATCATGTGAAGGCGTGCAGGAATAATATTTGAGTGCACAACTTATTCCCAAGAAGATGCTTCATCCGATTGATGTCATATACTTTCAGATTGCTTCATGACTGGTTGTCTGATCTGAAATATAGTGGTTTTCCATCTGGTATACAGTAATGGAGCAAAAGCATCAACAAATCTGTGTCCTCTCCGATTAGTGTGGTGGAATGCAGAATTGTGCTGTTTACGGCTGTCTTGGCAATGTCTACATCAGCGTCCCCTTCTGCCTGAATAACTGTGCAACCCACTTTCTTCAGCTGATCACCTATTAAGGTGATCAGCTGTTGCTTGTTACTGCCGACAGATAGGAATTAATCTCTCTTTCCATCAAATTCAGTTTCTCTGGTGAAGTTCACAGTCGGATAGCTGTTGGCTTGTCCCCGTCTTTGCTGAGTGTTATTCTTTATCGAAGGGCCTGCACCACAGCCATCAAAGACAACAGTTGCTGTCCCATAGTGTTTTGTTGTGAAGTCCGCATATGCTCTGGCTATTTTGCCATATGTATCTCCCTTCTTCCACTTGAGCTTGTGTAGCAAGGATCCACCATCAAGAACATACCTTTCAGTCTTAAGGTGTGCTGAAGGTGTGGTGTCAGGTACTCCTTCACATGCCAGTGCCTTGGTACAGTGGTCATTGACGGCTTGAGCGAGTTGAGGTTTGTCGGCCATCCTCAAGATCTTGTTGTCCTCAAAGAGGGATGGAGGGTATGGACTGAGCTCAAAACTCATCACGTCCTCAAGTGACAAATCCCTTATCTGGGATACCACCAGGAATCGCTGGAATGGCACACTGGAGTCGATGGTTCTGTGAGGAGCAACCTGGAGAGCATTAGAATTTCCCAGGGTCTTTGCTTTCTCTGTTCTCTTGATGGAGAAGGAAAACACAGGTTGTCCAATCATTCTCTCGATGATTTTGTTCCCAACAGCTTCATATTCATGCACGTTGATGTCTTCGCTTGCCACGATACCATTTATGATATTTCTCAATGTATGATCAGAGGAGAAAGGTGAAAATGCATTCAGCTTTGTGCTTATCTTCGAGAGGTCGAATGCATGTCTTTCAATTGTGGCACCAGTTGCTTCTTTATGCTGTTTGCTTGTTGTGTATGTGAGATCATTGAAGTCCTGCATGGCGACGATGACCTCAGATGTTATGGGGGCTGACATTGTCCACAATGCTAGGTGTTCCTCTGTCATCTTACTGCCATGAGTCAAGCCACCGGTGCTCTTTAGTGATCTCATGAGTGTTTGTTCAATGAGTAGATCACAGCTGAGGCCTGCTCAAAACTGGTTTGTTCGCCAAATCACATGGAAGCCATTTTGAAACTTCTCATACACATCTGGGTGTTTGCTCTCCAGTTCACTCATTTGTTGTACGTAGAGATAAGCGGACTTCTGGTAGTTGTAGTGTCAAGCTGCTGCAAATATTGGCAAGGCATCAGCAACAGCTTGCAAGTGATCCTTCCAAGACCCAGTGCAATCTGCCTTGATCATTGCCCGAGCAGTCTGGAGCATTTTCTGATAACCCAGCCACAGCTTACTAGTTTTGGATTGTGCAGCAAGTTCAGATTTCTTTTTTTCAAGTTCATCAGTGATCTTCACAATTGCAGCTGATTCTTCAAGACTTTCAAGAGAGATGTCACCCGTTAGCAAGGACGAATACATTTTCTCAATCTCTTCGACTTGGAGCATGAACTCAGGATTTTCCTCCACTGCAGAATGCCACAATAATTCGATAAATGTTTGATAAATGTTGGGTGATTGCCTAACAGAGGTTTGATAATAGACAATTTATTGATTTTATGCCCTTCATTTTTTGCTGACATCTTGGATTTCAGGTTAAATACTGATCAGATCTCAATTTTATTGACACCAGTGGATTGCTGATCCATTAAAATCATGGACCAGAACCAACAATTATGTTTTTATCACAATTATTGAAGAAGTTTTCGCTGTTTTAGTTATTTCAAAGCCCAGTGGCGGCCATCTTGAAAATGACTGTTTTAACCCATTTCCGGATGTCAGATTTTGATAGACTTTTTTCTATTGATCAGTGATCTTCACTACCTGTGATGTAGGAATGTGATGTAGGAATATCCAGTAGGAATGAAAACCACTGAGAACCCTTTTGTTGCAATTTGTTGTGGGTTTGGTGGTTGTTAGTCATAAATTGACCCGACTATGCAAAACTTTGCAGAAGTTTAGCGACACAATCGAGGACATAGACCATAGAGGCTGTCAAAAACGATGGTTCCCTTCCTGAACTTGCAGCTTTGGATACAATTCTGTTCCTCAAACCAATTAGAGTGAAGCTTCCACCTGACCTTGTGGATTGTTGTCGGATGGAGGATTTAAACGATAAAGGAACCCACAATGTCATCTTTCCACCATTTTCGATGCTCACATCCTCCATTTGACACAATGCAAAGATTCCAAATGACCTCAGTTTGATGGTTTCTCTTGGGATATGACGACGGATCACGTTATTCAGTTACTGATGTGAAAGCTCTACACACCAAAAAGACTCACAAAGGGTGGAGGAGTTCCTTGTGAGCCAACGGCCATCCAGATGTGGTGCCCAACTGTGTATGCAGATGTCCTCCTACAGTGGGTAACCTTTTTTGGGGGGTTGGTGGCAGGATTTGCACTCCAGCAACCATAAAACATTTATTTCTGCAAAACACACGAAAACGCAAAGAAAACTGAAAACTCACTCGATGCGAGTACCTCCTGTGCAGCTGCCCTTCGCAGGGCAGCTTACCGGATAACGGAATTGGGGCAAAGCCTTCGGGAGCCCCAATCTTTGATGATGGAAGGAAAAACATGGGGTAACCTTCCTTGGTCAAATTGCGGTAGTGTGTGCCAGGGTGGTGCTGAGGTGTTGGCCACCAGAGGGTGGTCCACTCAGGTTAACTTGAGCCATCTCTTCAGATGGGTGCCTGGAATGTCCCGTCCAAAAGAGAAGAAGATCACCCATCTCTGGTAATATCTGAGTTCCAGTACTTGAACATCAGTATTACAGCATTCTCTGAGGTTCAGAGACTGGATAGTGGCGAGAACATGGCAGGTAGTTACACTGACTACTAGTCTGGTTGCTGTGAAAGCTTCCATGCCCAAGTAGTTGCTGTAGCTGTGTCCAATAAGCTGATTCCCATGATAATTGAGGTAACACCGGTAAACGAGCATATTATGAGACTGAGGATTCGTCACTCCTTCGGTGTCATTTCCCTGGTCTCTGTTTAGGCTCCGACTGCGGCGAGTGATCTCACCATGAAGGAGGAATTCTACGCCACACTTGAGTCCATGGTTGATCATTGCCCCAGACGAGATACTGTTCTAGTCTTGGGGGATTTCAATGCATGGACGAGCACTGATTGGGATGGCCATGAGACATGTGTTGGTCCACATGGGTCTGGAACTGTGAAGCAGAATAGCACTCAGTTCCTTGACTTTGTAAGAAGTCATGGACATAGGGTGGCTGGTTCATGCTTTCAATACCCACAGACTCATCGCTGGACTTGGCATTGCAAGCTGGTGGTGTGGCAAAGGATATTGAGCATGTGCTCGTTGATGGCCGCTGGAGGATGATTCAGAACTGCAGGTTCAACTGGAGTGCTCAACTCCTCAATATTGGTCACATGCTTGTTGTAGCAACTCTGAAGTTGTAGCTTAAATCCAGGAGAATGGTACCATCCCAGCCTAGGCTGGATGTTGACAATCTCATAGATAAGAGGATAGCTGAGGAGTTTGTGAATAGGCTGAGTGTGGATTTGGGGGGTCTGGGTACTGTGGAGAATCCTGAAAAGTTCTGCAATGCCTTCAAGACTACCATCCTTGATGTTACCGGTGGATATCATGGAACCCATCATCAGGCAAAGAGGAACTTTGTCTTCCAAGGGACACTGAATACCATTTACAAGACTTTTGCAGTGCTAGGCTTAATGGCAGAGCTCAGCTATTCAGGGAGTTGAGGTAAAAAACTACGTGTGCTGAGGGTGGAAAGGAGGCCGATGTGTGAGGAATCTGTGAAAGGGTAGAGCAACACCTGTGGTCAAGTGATTCTCGTCCTGCTTTCAGAGGAATTTGTGCATTGCGTTCCTCCAAGCCCATCTCTGTGTACTGCAGTTGGAGCAGAGAGTGGTGGGCTCTTGACAGAGGAATCTGAAGTGAAGGACAGCTGGACCGGTGACATTGCGTGGCTGTACCAGGATGACCCACTGGCTGTTGAGGTGGATGTCGGAGGTATAACTATCACCATTGCTGACCCTGCAATCAACTGTTAACCACCTTTATTTGTGGAAACAAAGGCTGCAGTGAACCACTTAAAGGGGGGGGGGTAAAGCCCTGGGGATCTGTGGCATCCATGCTGAACTTCAAGGCTGGTGGAAATGCTGTACTCGTATCATTGTAGCAGTTCTATGCTCTGTTCGGAGCACAGGTATCATCCCAACTTACTGGAAGAGGGGCCTTGTTGTTCCTCGCTGGAAAGGGAAGGGTGATCACCAGGACTGCAATAACTACCGATGGGTGGTGGTGGTAATATGGCAGCTTCGCTGCCAGGGTTGCTATCATTTCTTGAAGCGCAACTGTGTCGCTGATGCAGTGCCCCTCTACCAGTACACACACTGGAACTGGTACTCATTTCGCCGACCTCGGAAGGATGACAGGCTGAGTCAACCCCCTTTTTTGGCCGGGGCTGCTCATAACCTATGTTCATCTCTGCAAAGCATTTCATTCAGTGAATCGGGTACTGAGAGTGCTGTGAAGTGGAGTGGTTCCATCCTCAACCTATTTCCAGTTGTTACTGGAGTTTGTCAGGGGTGTGTACTGGCCCCCACACTCTTTAGTACTTGTATGGACTGGATTCTGGGGAGGATGTCAGAGAGATCAAGCTGCGGTGCATTGTTTGGGAATGTCAAGATCTCTGACATTGATTTTGCAGATGATGCAGTCATCTTTGAGAAGCTGGATATCCTTGTAGGGGCCCTGGAGTTGCTGAATGAAGAAACTCAGAGCCGTTGGGATTATGGGTTTCCTGGGTCAAAACGACAATCCAGGCTTACTTTGATATCTTGGATGTTGCTATCTTGTCTGGAACTGTTTGTGGTGAGGATGTTGAGGTCACCGAGAGATTAACTTATCTTGGCAGTGATAATCATGTCTCCGCATGTTGTGAGCCAGATGTCAATAGATGTCGAGGTCAGGCCTGGGGTGTCATTGATTCGCTGGATGATGATGTGTTGCACTGTCGGTACCTATGCAGGAGGACAAAGGTCTGAGTCTTCAACTCCTTGGCACTTCCAGTCTTGCTCTCGATATAAGACTTGGACTTTGACCAAGGATCTGAGACAAAGACTTAACTCCTTCAGTTCCAGGTCTCTTCACAGAATCCTTGGCTATCGCTGGTCAGACTATCCAATGAGCAGTTGCTGAGAGAAACTCAAATAATATTTGTTCCCTCTATAGTCCGTGAGCATCAGCTGCGGCTGTATTGATATGTTGCTCGATTTCCTGATGCTGCTCCTTCTCACCAGACTTTCTCAGCGAGGGAGCCTCGTGAGTGGAGAAGGCCAATAGGGACAACCGTGTGCCTCGTGCTTGCAGCACATTGGCATCTCAAGAAGATTGGGATGGGCCAGGCATCTGCTTTGGAGATGGCCAATGGACGCAGCGATGCGCTTCTCCGGCACATGCGCCCATACCTAACCTAATCTAACCTAACGACAAAGAACGTAATGTCTACCTTCACTCGTGACACTCGTCCAATGGTCAGAGTAAGCAATACCAAGGTCACGGGTGAATAACCACTGGAAAATATGTACCAGATGTGCTCTGTCAACTAACCATTCAACCAAGTAGTTTCAAGTAAAATTCCGTTGTTCTCCATGGGACAGGACCCGTCACTGCTCAGCACTTCATGATGCCAGTTGTGCTACCCTCAACGGACAGGCAGGGAGGCAATTTATCAGGGACTCTCCCAACTCTGAGAGGGTATCGGATGGGCTTCAAAAGCATGACTAGGAGCGACCCTCAGTGATTAACAGGTGTACTGACGTGTGGTAGTTGTGGATCCAGAGGAAGGTCTTGTTCCAAAATCTGTCTTGTGAAAGTATTCATCGCTGGTAATCCTGAAAACTTTCTGAAAACTTATGCTGTGTTGGATGACCAATAAAATCGGTCTCAAAGCCACTGTGAACTCTTTGACTACTTCAACGTGCCAAATAATATTGTCCCCTCTGAACTCGAAACCCGCTCTGAAACAATGGCAGCCAGTGGTGGGCATGTCAGGAATCTAGTCATCAAATCTGTCATTGGAATTGTCCACCTGCCACTCCTGGAGCGAGCCAAGTGTAATGCTATTCTTTGTAATTCCTCAGAGATTCCAAAAATGGAGGTCGCAAAGCTCTACTTACATATAAGTCCTATGACTGAAATGTTTCCCTAACCTGACCCAGAAGCGATCATCTTGCTGTTGATTGGAGGAGATGCTCCTCTGCTGCTTCAGGTTGGAGAATCTCAGAATGGACCACCTCATGCTCTGTGGGCACAGCGTATGGACCTTGGGGTTAGTAAAGACGATGATATATTTTGCTCAATGACTGTGAACACACACACAAAAACAAACTCATGTCAGAACAACTGTATGCACAACACAATGGAGTTTATAATGTAAACTGCTGGCACATCTGCAAAAACGTTGATGTCCCAGTTCCAGAAAATTTGTGGGAACATGAAGCAAAAGTAATCACTGAAAACATGGAAGTACCATTCACACACGACCTAATGATCCCAATGAGCGTGAACACCGAAAACAAAGCATTCCAACCAGATATCATACTTAGGTACAAAAAAGAGAGAAGAAAGCAGTGCTTATTGAGGTGTTAATAGCAGTGATTTTGGACTAAACAATGCAGAAATCAAGAAAATGTCCAAATACCAAGAACTCAAGAATGAAGTGAGATGATCCTGGAAGCTGAAAAATGCCAAAGTTGTCCCAGTGATAGCTGGACCGACAGGAATGATGACAAAGAACCCTCACAGAGATATTAAACATAGGGGCAATACCCTGGGTGCTCACCTGGTCGCGGCTGGGTAAGATAACCAGGAAACCACTGGGAGTCATGGATGACCCACAAAATATATAATGGTGAACAAAGTAAATACCTTTGAAGTTTTGCTTTTATGCCATGAACAAACCTTGGCACATCACGGGTTATAAAGGTTGTGGTCAAGTTTCATCGAATTTGTGTATGTGGTTTCAGAAAAGAAAGCAAATACATACTTTGGGGGCAACCCCCCCCTACCGGAGAACAGCTTCGACCCCAATTTTTTTTAATGTAATGAACAAACTTTGGTACATCACAGGTAGTGAAGATGGTGGTCAAGTTTCATCAGAATTGCATGTGTAGTTTCTGAGAAGAAAGCAAATGTATATTTTGGGGGGCAACTCCCCTCTCCCCATAGACCCTCCAAGACTCCAATATTTTTTAATGTTTTGAACAAACTTTAGTACATCAAGGGTGGTGAAGATGGTGGTCAAGTATCATCGGAATCACATGTGTAGTTTTGGAGAAGAAAGGAAATACATATTTTTGGGGGCACCCCCCTTAAATCCCCTTAGAGCAAGATTTTTCTAATATTATGAACAAACTTTGGTACGTCATAGGTGATGAAGGTTGTCATGACATTTCATCGGAATTGTGTGTATTGTTTGAGAAGAAAGCAAATACCTCTTTGGGGAGGAAAGCCCCCCTCGCCCCCCCTCGGTCAACTCCCTCTGTCTGCCCCTTCAAACCTCGTTTTTTATTTTTATGCCATCACAGGTGATGAAGGTTGTGGTCAGATTTCATTGAAATCATATGTGTAGTTTCTGAGATGAAGTTGCAAGAATTTGTCGATGGACGGATGATGCGCCATCCCATAAACTCCACAGAACTACTTTACAGGTGAGATAAAAACCATCCCTAGGAATATTATAACAAACGAACAA
This sequence comes from Eptatretus burgeri, assembly GCF_056783735.1. Taxonomy (NCBI): domain Eukaryota; kingdom Metazoa; phylum Chordata; class Myxini; order Myxiniformes; family Myxinidae; genus Eptatretus; species Eptatretus burgeri. The sequence continues at coordinate 699,431 of NC_140965.1, forward strand.
CAGTTGGAAGCTGTCCAGGGCTCAGCGACTATCCTGAAGAGAACCCTCGGCACAAAACTTTTAGAACAGAAAACTTCACATCTTTGTCCATGAATTGTGACCCCCTTACTGAAATGAAGGGGGATACTTTGATCCCACCCTGGGAGAACTCCATTCCACATTCTGAAACCCGCATATGTAGATACCAATCAACGACACACACACACACACACACACACACACACACACACACACACACACACACACACACACACACACACACACACACACACACACACACACACACACACACACACTGTGAGACCTGGTAGGTTTGAAATACAAATGGAGTTTTCACCCATCTGGGAAAGCAAGATATGATTTAGCAACCATATACATATCACAAATTCGCTTGATGTCTCGTAATAGGCCCGAGCGAATGTGGGAAAACGTATTTGCTTTTAAAGATGCTCCTTACTCCGGGCTTCTTAGATTATGACAATTTAATCATTTTCACAAAGTCAAGCTTTCAACCCGAATATCAACTGCTCTCACAAGGTTTCAACGCGGGTCTTCAAAAAGAAGACATCATCGGTTTGTTAAAACTTCAAAACAAGCTAAATAATTAAAACATCGAAGATGTCGTTCAATTATTTTGCCAAACCCAAAAGAAAAAGAAATCAAACCCTCCAGTATCCCTGTATTCTTAGCGATAACATGGATGACATTCCCGCAACCACAGAATTTGGAGAAATCAAACAAGAACCTTATTATATTTGATGAGTGTGTAAATGAAAAAACAAACAAACGGTAATGGATAACTACTATACCAGAGGGAGGCATTCCTCTTGTAATTGTAGTTATCTATCACAGTCGTACTTTCAACTTCCGCGTCGCTCAACAAGAAATAATGCAAATACCTTCATACTCTTCAAGCTAAACGTGAGAGATATGCAGAATTTTTGGAGAGACAACTGTTCAACAGTATGTAGTAAAAGCAAATTTGAAGAGTTCATGAAGCACACAAAGGGCAAATATAAATATGTCGTTGTTAAAGAAGATGAGATGCTTTATGATATTTTCCAATAAATAGATGGATGTGCAAGAACGAGCAAGAAGATTTAAGGAATATCAAAGGTGGGTTTCCAAAGTAGCTCAACAACAACAAGACAACCGGAAGAAATGGAGGCAAAAACTAATGGATGAAGAAGCGTTTGAAAGAAAACAAGAGAAATATTTTATCCCACTTCTGAAAACTTCTCAACAAAAAATGGTAGAAACGGGGGTTTCCACAAGTCCTTCAATAGAAAACACGCGTAAAAAGCTTCAAATGATAAAACATTTTGGTCAAATGACGGAGCAAGCACTGGAAGATATAGGAGAATTAGAATATGATGATGAGGGTTTATTCCAACAACTGGAGGAGGCAAATCAACCTCCCAATTATGTTGTGAGAGCTCTTCAAAACTATGAACATTCAGCGGATTCAAAAACCTAAGCGGGTCTCATTCCAACAGAATAACCAGCAATATATTCTATCTTGTCAAACAGAAGGTATTGATATTTAATGATAAATTGGCATTCCTCAACTCTGCTCGATCAAATGTAAAATTAACTCCAAGATGAATGTTTCTTCTAACAAAAGATGGGTAACACAATTCAACTTATTTTGCTGAACCGTTGAATTTGAAAAATAAGGATGATGGAGCATACATTGATTTACTGAACTCACTTGACTTTGGGGTTTAAGTTGCTGGGAGAACAAACAAGAATGAGAAGGAAAAACATGTCATTGATGCTTCAAGTAAGCTTGGTTCAGGTTCACATGTTAGTTTTCTTCCAAATGACCCAGCACAGCTAGTTAATAGACTGCTATTACTATCAGGTAGTTTCGAAGGCTGGAACCAACAATTGCTTTAATCAGGCTTCAGCCATTTTAGATCAGTTGTTGAATATGAAAATAATTTTAAAAGGCCAAAACAAAGATATTTTTCCTATATACAATGAGAAGCATGATATTAAGCTTCAACTTCACAACTAGTGATTACACGGTTTCGTTCCCATATCCACGACAACTTGACCTGACAAAAGAATACGAAGCTTCACTGTTGTCAATGGATATTTATAATACCCTGTTCAAGATCACAGAGAAAGACAACAAGTTCAGTTATAATCCGGGAAGCAGGTGTAAAACGATAACAATCCCACCTGGAGCATATGAGATTTCTCAAATATCTTCTGAGTTTGCATACCTGATGAAGAAACAAGGGGATGACCCAATAAATATAACCTGGGTGTCCAAAAACAAACTTCAAAATCAATCATTCAGTTAAAAAATAGTTACAAAGTTGATTTCACCATAGATAATTCATTCAGAGAATTATTGGGTTTCTCCTCAAAAAATATTGAAATGAATGGACTTTATTACAGCGATGGTACTATCCAAATATCTTCAGGTATAAATTCCGTATTGATTCACTGTGATTTGGTTGATGGGACTAACAACGACGGTAAAAGAACAAATGTAGAATTCTCCTTCAGTGCGTACTCAAACCCTATTGGATATAAATTCAACATGGAACCAAAAAATCTAGTGTATCTGCTGTGTCAGTTTAAACCATCGACAGAGTAAATTTTACAATCAACGACCAAAGTAATCGCCTGATTTCCTTCAATGGAGAAATTATATCCATCAGAATTCAATTACGAGAAGTTCCCTTATGAGAAATATACGAAGACATTTCGTAGTATTAAATACATATATATTGTTACGAATTTGGAATTCGATTGCACACAGCATACAGGTTCCTTTAGTTAGCTATGTCGATAAGTGCTTGTTCCCTAGATAGCTCACCTTTCATTATTGAAATGTTCAGAAATCGATTAGATGCGCTGCGGATCGATTTAATAATTAGGGAACGAACAATAGAGACATCCCTCCCCCCTCTTCTGCAAAGAGGAAGGACCCTGCTGTCCCATGACTCATGATGTCAACAACTCCCTCCCACCCGTGGCTGAGCGGGGGATGGAGCACGAGGGCATGAGTCATGAGTCACGCCGGGAGTGGGGGGAAGGGGCGGAGAAGGATAAGAGGAGATCTTTTCTTTTGTTCGTGGGCAGAGTTGGAGAAGGGAGTTGAGAGAGTAGCCATTCAGGAGACCTTCGGGTCCTGTTTGGCTAGGGTTAGGGTCGAAGCCTTTGGAAGCTTTTTGCTTCGGCTGGCTCAGTGAGCTTCGGCTGAGGCCTGGCTCGGGAGGAGGCTTTTTGGAGGCTTTTTGCTTTGGTGGTTCAGTGAGCTTCGGCTTCTGCTTGGCTCGGGAGAGCTTTTTGCTTCGAGCTGCTTGGTTTTGGAAGGAAGTTAAGCCAGTTGCTCGGCTCGAGCTGCGAGTGGTGGCTTCTTCTTCTTCTTCTTCTTCTTCTTCTTCTTCTTCTTCTTCTTCTTCTTCTTCTTCTTCTTGGTTCGTGGAGCTCTTTGTTCTCCATTTTGGTTCCCGGCTTGGTGCGACTCATCGACCTCTTCGTGGAGGTGGTTCCTCGAAGGATTGGCGCATCGACGGGAAGGATGGGCGCCTCGTCTCACCGGCACGTGTTGAGGAGTGCGGGAGGATTCGCGGGAGCTCAGGAAGGATCGCGGCGATTGGATCCAGCTCGCTCTCGCTGGAGCCCGGGTCCGGACAAGTTGAAGACCACACGAGGTGGAAAGGTTCGAGTCAAGCTCTGAGTTTCAGCTCATCTGTCCTCCAAGCTGGAGCTCGTAATTAAAGGCCTCAGCCACCATTTCTTGTGTGTGTGTGTGTGTGTGTGTGTGTGTGTGTGTGTGTGTGTGTGTGTGTGTGTGTGTGTGTGTGTGTGTGTGCGCGCGCGCGCGCGTGTGTCCGTGGGCCCGTCTAATAAGTCGGAACTGCTGTTAAGTGTAAATGACTGTACATAATAAGTAGACGGTTGTAGTTCTTTTGTCATGCTTTTGTTGCTTGTATAATTGCATACGTGTTTTGCCGTATTTAATTGCATACGTGTTTCATTATAATAAATGTCCTTGTGTGAATGTAAACCTGCTCGTTGCGTCCCTTATTGACTGAACATTTCGTGTGTTGGGAGTTAGAAAGCCGTTGGTTTGCCATAATAGGGGGACATTTGGACCGACGGTTCTCGGTGATTACGCCGCTCGGAATCGCGCACGGACAAGCTCGCCTCGGCGGTTTGTTCCGTACGAGTTCCGTCGAGGGTGGAATACCCCGGTAGTTGGATCACGTGGGTATTTAGGTACATTCAAGATTGGCAATCGACCCTACCCCACGTGATCTGCCGATTGGCGTATTTCGGTTCTTGTACAAGGACCCGTCGCTCGGAGTTATCCGGGCGGCGGTCTATATTCTGGGCGATCGGTCGGGCCGACTCGACTTGTGGCTCCGTTCAGAGTGGTCGGTTGGCGGCTGACCCCCGGCCCGGTAACAATACATTTACTGTATATGTCACCACAACTCCTCCCCACAAGGAACGCAACAGTTTGTACAAAGCGGCTCGGCGTATTCAAATCGCTTTGTGCGGTCGGCACGACTCGGCACGACTCGACTCGACACGGCTCGACTCGGCAAGACACGACTCGACACAACTCGGCATGACTCAACTCGACTCGACACAACTCGACTCAGCACGACTCGACTCGACACGACTTGACTCGACTCAGCATGACATCACTCAGCACGACACGACTCGGCACGACAGGACACGACTCTGCAAGACTCGGCACGACTCGAGTCGGCATGACTCGACTCTGCACAACTCGACTCGGCACGATTCGATTCAACATGACACGACACGACTCGGCATGACTCGACTCGACACGACTCGACTCGGCACGACACAACTCGACACGACTCGACACAACTCGGCACGACTCCACTCGGCACGACAGCACAACTCGACTCGGCACGACTCGACTCGGCACGACACAACTCGACACGACTCTGCACGACTCGACTCGGCACGACAGGACACGAGTCGGCACGACACGACTCGGCACGACTCGGCACGACACAACTTGACACGACTCGACTCGGCACGACAGGACACGAGTCGGCACGACACGACTCGACTCAACTCGGCACGACACGACTCGACACGGCTCGACACGACACGACTCGGCATGACTCGGCACGACACAATTCGACACGACTCCACTCGACTCGGCACGACTCAGCACAACTCGAATCAGCACGACTCGACTCGGCACGACACAACTCGACATGACTCGGCACGACTCGACTCGGCACGACAGGACACGACACGACTCGGCACGACTCGACTCGACGCGGCACGACACGACTCGACACGACTCAACACGGCTCGACTCGACACTACGACACGACACGACTCGACATGACTCGACTCGACACGACTCGGCACGACTCGACTCGACTCGGCACGACACAACTCGACACGACTCAACTCGACTCGGCACGACTCGAGTCGGCACGACTCCACTCGACTCGGCACGACTCAGCACAACTCGAATCGGCACGACTCAACTCAACTCTGCAAGACTCGGCACGACTCGACTCGACTCAACACGACTTGACTTTGCAAGACTCGGCACGACTCGACACGGCACAACTTGATTCTGCAAGACTCGGCACAACTCGACTCGACTCGGCATGACTCGACTCGGCACGACTTGACTCTGCAAGACTCGGCACGACTCGACTTGGCATGATTCGGCACGACCGACTTGACTCGACTCTGCATGACTAGACTCGGCACGATTTGACTCTGCAAGACTCGGCACGACTCAGCACAACTCGACTCGGCACGACTTGACTCGACTCAGCACAACTTGACTCGACTCGACTCGGCATGACTCTGCATGGCACAACTCGGCACGACTCGACTAGGCACGACTCGACTCGGCATGACTTGACTGCAAGACTCGGCACGACTCGACACGACTCGACTCGGCACGACTTGTCTCTGCATGAGTCGACTCGACTTGGCACGACTTGACTCGGAACGACTTGACTCTGCAAGACTCGGCACGACTCAGCACAACTCGACTCGGCACGACTCGACTCGACTCGGCACAACTCGTCTCGGCTCGGCTTGACTCTGTAAGATTCGGCATGACTCGACTCGGCACGACTTGATTCTGCAAGACTCGGCACGACTCCACTCGACTCGGCACGACTCAACTCGGCACGACTCGACTCGGCATGGCACGACTCGGCACGGCACGACTCGGCACGACTCGACTCGACACGACTTGACTCTGCAAGACTCGGCACGACTCGGCATGACTTAACTCGGCACGACTTGACTTTGCAAGACTCGGCATGACTCAGCACGACTCGACACGACTCGGCAGGACTCGACTCGGCACGACTAGACTCGGCTCTGCAAGACTTGGCATGACTCGAATCGACTCGGCATGACTTGACTCTGCAGGACTCAGCACGACTCAACTCGGCACGACTCGATTCTGCAAGACTTGGCACGACTCGACTCGACACTACTCGGCACGACTTGACTCTGCAAGACTCGGCACGACTTGACTCTGCAAGACTCGGCACGACTCGACTCGGCACGACTCGACACGACTCGGCACGACTTGACTCTGCAAGACTCGGCACAACTTGACTCTGCAAGACTCAGCACGACTCGACTCGGCACGACTGGACTCTGTAAGACTTGCCACGACTCAACTCGGCATGACTTGACTCTGCAAGACTCGGCTCGACTCGACTCGGCACAACTTGACTCGGCACGACTCGACTCGACACGACTTGACTCTGCAAGACTCGGCACAACTCGGCATGACTCTGCATGACTTGACTCGGCACGACTTGACTTTGCAAGACTCGGCATGACTCAGCACGACTCGACACGACTTGGCACGACTCGACTTGGCACGACTAGACTCTGCAGGACTCAGCACGACTCAACTCGGCACGACTCGACTCTGCAAGACTCGGCACGACTCCACTCGACACAACTCGACTCGGCACGACTTGACTCTGCGAGACTCGGCACGATTTGACTCTGCAAGAGCAGGGTGAATATACTGATTCTGGCTCACTTTTCCCCATGTAAATGAATGGGGGATTTTCAGCGATTCATATTTTTTTCCCGAACAAATAAACCCCCTTTTTATCCCAAGGTATATTTATTTGTCTCCCCTTTTAACCTGGGGACACTTTTTTTTCAAATAACCCATGCAATAAGATAAAGATTTGTTCAAGTAGTAAAGTGGTAATGTGATTTGTTAAAGGTGATTCGAAAGAAATATCTGAAACGTCTAAGCCTCGGGACACTCTTTATCAAATAACCGATGCATATTGTTTAGCTCACTCATTGAACCTATAAAGATTTGTTCATTCTCAAATTCCTTCAATAGTTTAATTTTCTTTGCACAATAATCCCCATCTGAAATATTGAAAAACAAAACATTTAAATCTTTATATTTTTTAAGATACCCCTTTTGTGCCATTACAAAATGATAAACTTCTCTTAATGCTCTTGTTTGACCACCTCCTGAGCCACAGGTTATTTTTTGTTAAGCCACGCCCACTTTTCATAAGCCCCGCCCACTTTCAAATGGAATTTTTTAAAGCCCTGCCCACTTTTCTTTAAGCCCCGCCCACTTTTCACGAGGTATTCCATAAGCCACGCCCACTTTCCTCCAAGCCCTGCCCACTCACCTGTGAAATTTTTATAAGCCCCGCCCACTTTTCTTTAAGTCCCGCCCACTTTTGCTAAGCCCCGCCCACTTTTCATGAGGTGTTTTTATAAACCACGCCAACTTTTTGTAAGCCCCCCCCCACTTTTGCTAAGCCCCGCCTACTCTTACATCATTTCCAGTTCATCTCTGACTCACAAAGAAATCACTAGAAAATTCCAGCATGTTATGGTTTTGAAAAATTTCCCAACGAAGGCTTGCCTGGGCTTGCCCAGGGAATTTCCAAAGGAAACCACACCCACCAGTCATTCCCTATAAAAGCCTCAAGCCCAGGCTCCATTTTAAACATTTTTTTTTGCTGGCGATGGTGTGCTGTGTGCTTGCCTGGAACTCTCCGACTTGTATGGAACTAAACCTTCAAGTTGATGAACTGGATTCAAACCTCTTATCCATTGAGGTAAGATTTTATTTCCCTATTTTCAGTTCCTTTTAAACATCGACTCATTTAATAATTAAATTACTTAATTAATACATTATTATTTTCTCTCACAGGAAATTGTATCTGAAATGCAATATGAAAATACCGATTTTGCCACAACTTGGGGCGAAATTGTTGGCTTGGTTGAAGACCTTGTGAGCGATAAAGACCCACAGAACGAGCAAGACCTTGAGTGGTATGACTTTGGGGTTCCTTGGAGATTGAATACTTGTATGGAACGAAACCTTCAAGTTGATGAACTGGATTCAAACCTCTTATCCATTGAGGTAAGATTTTATTTTCCTATTTTCAGTTCCTTTTAAACATCGACTCGTTTAATAATTAAATAACTTAATTAATACATTATTATTTCCTCTCACAGGAAATTGTATCTGAAATGCAATATGAAAATACCGATTTTGCCACAACTTGGGGCGAAATTGTTGGCTTGGTTGAAGACCTTATGAGTGATCAAGACCCACAGAACAAGTTCGTCCTTGATGACCCAACCAAAGAGTTATACCTTGGAGACCAGCAAAATCCTGAAAAAGAGTTTTACAGCAATAATACTCATTGTGAGTTATCAAGACAATACCCACTGAACAAGTTATACGTTGATGAGCCAGAATAAAAGTTTTACCTTGGAGACTCACAAATTTTGAAAAAATTAGTAAATGAGTTATCCTTGGTGGTTTTAAATATGAAACCTACCTCGGAGACCTCACAAATTTTGAAAAAAATCAGTAAATGAGTTCTGCCTTGATGGTTTAAATAACTACCTTGGAGACTCAGGAAAAGGGTTCTGCCAAGATGGTTCTAAATATGGGACCTACCTTGGAGACTCACAAATTTTGAAAAAATCAGGAAATGAGTTATCCTTTAGAGACTTTGAAAGTTGGTTTTATTTTTAAGACTTGAAATGTGGGTTCTGGCTTGATAACTCACAATGTGATACATATCTTGGAAACTCAACGGGAATGTGGTTATACCTTGAAGACTTGGAAAGTTGGGTTTATTTTGGAGACTTGAAACTTTTTTGGAGACTTTTATTTATTTATTTATTTATTATTATTTTATTAATTTATATTTTGGAGACTTTTGGAGTGGCTATCACTCTTTGGGATCTAAACCTATCGATGTAGTTCTTTGTCGGATGGTGCTTGATGGGAGCAAGATCAAGAAAGTTCTGGGAAGAAAGTGCAGGCTTACTCCCCCTTTCTACGTCATCAAACCTGAAAGCCTTAAAAGACAGAATTGGAAGAAGAGAAAAAAACATAAAAAATATACATTGTTCGTTCTGGGAAGAAAGTGCATGCTTACCTCCCCCTTTCTACGTCATCAAACCTGAAAGCCTTAAAAGACAAAATTGGAAGAAGAGAAAAAAAAAAAAAACGTAAAAAATAGATATAGGTGGAAATCTCATTTTGAAAAAGACATTGTGTTGGGCGAGGATTGAGTTGGGGTTGAGATTTTGAATGTGAGGGTTGGGGTTGAGATTTTGAATGTAAGGGTTGGGACACACACACACACACACACACACACACACACACACACACACATACACATACACATACACACACACACACACATACACATACACATACACACATACACACATACACACATACACACATACACACATACACACACATCAACAAACAAAGTTAAGCCTTGACTATTCAGTTGAGGATTCTGTGTTTGGGGTTCACAGATCTAAGAACGTCCCCCCCTTGACAAACATTATATACTGTTCTACACCTTGGACTTGGCCCTCGAGTGTCCACAACGGTGTATAGTAGGAGGGAGTGAAGCGCCAACCCATTGCTCCCATTGCACACACATTATATACTCTTATTCACCTCGGACTTGGCCCTCGAGTGTCCACAATGGTGTATAGTAGGAGGGAGTGAAGCACCAACCCATTGCTCCCATTGCACACACACACACACACACACACACACACACACGCACACACACACACACACACACACCAACAAACAAAAGTTAAGCCTCGACTATTCAGTTGAGGATTCTGTGTTTGGGGTTCACAGATCTAAGAACGTTGCCCCTTGACACACATTATATACTGTTATACACCTTGGACTTGGCCCTCTAGTGTCCACAAAGGTGTATAGTAGGAGGGAGTGAAGGGACAACCCATTGCTCCCATGGGTATTATCTGCTTAGTTTTGTCTTTTGTAATTCCTGTGAATAAAATGAACCTAAAATCTCTTCCCCTTCCAAATCATATATCTTATAAGTCCAAGGAACCGTATATATTACATAAACAATTTAAAAAAGTTCGTTCGTCCATCGTTTAGTATAACCTTTTTCAAAATGAGATTTCCACCTATAGATTCTTATGATATCACAAACTTTGAACTTAGGTTTTCTGACATTAATCTCTTTTTCATATTTTAATTTTGTAAATGTTTCTGATGGTTTCATATTTGTTGACGTGTGAATCGTGTCATTATACTTATCCACAATATCCTGAATAAAAGATGACCATTGTTGTGAACCGAGTTGTGTGAATTTTTTATATAGTCTCTCCTTTAAGGTACGATTAAAACGTTCAACAACAACTGCCTTCCCTTCATTAAAGGTACTGTATAATGTAATCGTTATTTTTTAGAAAATTCATAAATGTCTTGTTATAAAACTCTCTACCCTCATCAGTCCACAATTTTTTAGGTTTTCTCTTACTTTTATTAAATATCTGTTGAAAGGCGAACATAAGAGTATTTCCTGTTTTGTTTTTTAAAGGGACAACCCATGCGTATCTACTCCTCAAATCAATAACAGTTAAAGCATACTTGTACCCCTTATCATCATTGAGTTCAATCAAATCAGCGGACCAGATATAATCAACTTCCTTGGAATAAACTTTCCTTCTATGAAACTTTGTGAATATTGGTTTATGTAATTCATCAGCTAATTGCTCTTCAGTCTTAATGACATCATTAGAGCCTATAAGTTTTTTGAATTTCCAAGTTTCAATTTAGCACTGATCATCTTCTTCACAATGAAACGATCAACTTTTTCTCTCACGGTTGGATTTTGTATCAGAGACAAATTATACAACATTTCTCAATCAGCTTCATGCTTTTCTTCCAAAGTTGTGGTATTCCCATAATCAATATCGTGTCTCATGCACACTTCATCAACTCTATTGATGGGCTCACTCCAGGATTTAGGATTGTCTGCCTCATCTAATCTTTTATCCAAGTTTGTGCCTGGACCACAGAAAGAATACCCTGGAAGATGTAATTCCCCTGGTATTCCAGTAGTTGTAAATTTACTTCCTGAGAAAAACTTTTGTATATCTCCTCCTAGTTTGTGTTTGGAGATAAATTGATTTTTTTTTGAACCACACACCGAACATATACCTTTTTGTATAACCATGTTATTTTTACTTTTAATATATGAAATATTTTTAGTATTAGTTTTCTTTTACATTTGAGACAATAACTCATTTATTTATGAGAAAAATTCCTGCAGAGTGCAAAAACCTTTTTAGTTTCCAACATGCACATTTGAATCTTAATTTTTAAAACATAAAGAATCCTGAGAAATGCCTTCACTCTCTCCTCCATTTATTTAAGAAAAAAAAAATGAAAAACTTGAATTAAAATGAATATCTTGTCGATGTCAATAGTCGAAAGTATTGCAAATAGACTTGTCAATTCTTTGTTTTCCTCCTCGGTGGGTTGAGTTATTTTCTGTAATACCACCAATCTTTTTTTAATCTCACTGGTTTCCATATTTTGATATTTATTTTGTCTCGCTCTTTCCTCCCTCTCCTTCTCCCTCTCCTCCCTTTCCTTCTCCCTCTCCTTCTCTCTCTCCTCCCTCTCCTTCTCTCTCTTCTCCCTCTCCTCCTTCTCTCTCTTCTCTCTTTCCTCCTTCTCTTTCTTCTCCCTCTCCTCCTTCTCTCTCTTCTCCTTTTCCTCCTCTTCCCTCTCTTCTTCAACTCCTTCCTCATCCCTTATTATCCTTGAATCGCTTACACCCCATAGAATATCATATATATATATATATATATATATATATATATATATATATATATATATATATACATATATATTCATCAGGATTTCTTGTTATTCCTGAATCCAAAATATTTTTTTTTACAACAGGAAACCAATAAAATTTCTTTTGAATTACTAAAAGAGCCTTACGTTTTCTTAACTTTATAATTTTTTCATTATTTAACATTCTAATTAAATCTAAAGTTGTCGGTTTATCAACATCAGCATAATGCCAATCTTTTATTGAAAATACCTCATTCTTATGTTGAACATATTTATTAAAATACCGAATACCCTTTTCTTGAAGGTATGCTTGGATACAGAAATGATAATTTTCTTGAAGCCTTCTTGCTGTGATTTATGTATTAGAAATATATGTTAGAATAATATTCTGGCACGAAACACCTCCCCATCTTCCCATAGTTAAATCATTTTGTATTTCCTTACTTATTATATATAATCCTGTTTTTTCTGTTTTCATGATATAAACAAGGGCAAAACCATTATTATATTTACCCTTATTAAATTATTTTCTTTGTTGTTTACTAATCGTGGCCACACAAAACTCATTCTCGATATCAAGTGGATAATATTCTTCCTTACGAGACTGATTTAATTGTTCCAGGTCTTCGAGGTCAATTTTAAATGACCAATTATACCCTATATCATTCATATCATACCCCCATTGTTCTATTCTCATACAAACGATACGCCCTTCTTTATAAAAATTTATTTTAATTCGAACTCTGAATTCTGTATGACCTGGAGATAATATCAAACACTTGTGTATCTTTGGAATACACAGCCGTTTTATTTAAGGATATATATTGTGATAAATCGCTTAATCTCACCAAGTCATTCGCGTCAGTTGGGCTTGGATAATTTTTTTAATTTATAAGCATTTTTCATGTTAATATTTTTGGTTATATTATATTTATGTCATTCAGCCTGTGCCTTTGTGTAATAATTTGATAAATCAATATCCAGTTCTTGGGATACACCAAAGATAGAACCATCTTTACCAACATAAGTCATTTATATTAGATTAAAAATAATATCAGAAATTTTTTTATTTTTGTTGAGTTGAAATAACACATATAGACATAATTGACCACAACACTTGGAATTTAATTCTTGGACTTGAAATGTTTGATAAACACCATTCTGTAAGAATTTTATGACTTCAACAGGTGGTGGAAGACCAAAACTATCAAAATAATATTTGTCTTGACTATTAAAAATACAAACCCAATGAGAACCGTTCCCATTATTATCTTCTAAGTTCATAACAATATTCTTTGTATGTTTTGGCACATTTGTTATTTTATTTACACCTGTTATATTCGGCACAATTTTACACCTGCTTGTGCTATAGAAGAAAGCATATCTCCAACTAACAGTCTCGCTTTATCAGGCAGACCTTCAAGTTTTTCAGCAAAATCTACAATTACACCACTTCCACTAATTTGTTTCTCCAACTCTTTGTTATGTCTTTCCAATTCTTTTTGAGCCTGGAGTTGAGCCTTCCTTTCGTTGGAAGTTTTCACCGCTGTAGAAATACCACCCTTCAATGCTCCAACCGCACTTAAACCAGCAAATAAAGGAATTAGAAATGGGAGAAATCCTCCACTCGTCTCTCTTATTGAATATGTTTTCAACATTGGTTTTGTCATTTTAATTTTAAGTGAGCCAGTGTCATTCAAGATTTTAACCTGTTCTCTTGTGAGCAAAACATCAATTCTTACTGCTCCTTTTCTCTGAATTGTATTAACGTTAATCGTACAAGGCTTTTGATTTTGAACACAAGATGATAGTTTATGAAGATTGATTTGATTAACATATACCCCAGTTGGTACTTTGCCACTCATTTATTTAAAAAATATTATGTGAGACTAATCATCACACCATTATCTGTATTAATCTGCAATTCTGTTTCTTCCAAAAGCAAACAATATGTATCAACTTCTTCACTCTTTCCTCTTTCAATGTATAGGGAAGTATCCACTCGATTAGACTTTATAGTTTCCTTTTGAGCACTCAGGTCAAACGAATAGATTGTATACAAACTTTTAAATGCTGTCATATCCAAAATAGGTTCTTTATTTCCATTACTTTCACACACCTTTTGGTAAGACTTGTATGCTTCAGCAAAATCATTTTTTTCCCAATTAATTTCCAATCTATCTCGTGGATAAAATGTTCCATCTAGAGAAACGCGAAGTTGTTTCACCTTAGCATTAACACTCAATGCATTATTTTTATCAGTCGCAGTATCACCATCTGGCTTTTTAAAAATGATCCACAGATATCGTGGCTTTCCTTCCAGAACACCCAAATTCCATGTGTAAGTGGTTTGGTTGAGTTTAACGTGTTGACATCTTCTTTTGAGGTATGATACACTGAGTGGTTTCTTTGAGTTAAGTCTTCTATCCAACATCTCTTCTGTTTTAAGATTAGGAGTATATTCACTGATATACCAACTCATTTCCTCAATTACAAATTTATTCTGATCACCAAAAGCATTACCAACACCAAAAAGCAATCTATTTTCATTATCATTCCTTTGTAGTTGAAATCTAATTTTAAGACCATACAGAACTTTATCATGATCACAAAATCCAAATATTCCTTTAAGCGGAACTGCCACAGTAAAACTATTTACTGCTTTTGTATCATCATTATACGCTCCTTTCCTTTGAGTATATCCAGGGTCTGTGTTTGTTCCCGTTGACATATCAGGAATAAAACCTTCGACAGACCCCTTTCCCATTCTATCACTGAATGTATAGAGTGTAAATTTCATCATTTCAGATATAGCAGAGACATAATCAACCGCTTCAACTTCTTGTGTTCCAACATACAAATGCAAACTATCAAACATTTTCCAGAAGAAATAATTTACAGGTGTAGCGTTTGTGTTATTCCCAGCCTTAGTGAATTTAAATTTACACAACAAGAAACTTTCGGATAGATTCAAATAGGTTTGTTGATTATTTATTTCAAAACTTTTTGTACCATTCGTATTCCAGTCTGTTCCAGTTATTGCATTTACCTTGAAGTAATCTTCTTTTTTAGTGGAGTTTGAGATAATAGTATCATCCAAATCATAGATACTATCAATTGCTTCCATACTTGTATTTATTTAGGAAAAAGATGTGAAAACTTTTGAAACCCTGATCCAAGTATTCAAATTATTTTCTGTCGTTCTTTGGGGGACAACTGAGTTTTGCCTTTCTTAATTTCTTTTATTGCTTGTAAATTATGAGATTCCTTCTGGGCATCTTTTATGCTCTTTACAGCACCTGCTACATTTCCCACAGCCGAAGCAGATGAACCAATTAGATCTTAATATTTAAGAATAGTTGAACCAATACCCATTAGAGTATCAATTATCCCATCTCCTCGAAATTGATGTCCAACACCCCTTTGTCTCTTAGGTTTATAGTATCCTCTACCAAGATATATACCTTCACCCTTGTAGTATGGGGAAAGGAACATCCCATCCCCTGTAATTATTTTATATTTTTCCAACTCGTGTTTCCTCACAATAACCATCGTATTTATTTATTGGAAAACTTTACGTAGGTGAATTCTGATGGATATAACTTCTCCATCAAAAGAAATCATACGATTATCTTGGTCGGTTATCCTAAAATTTTCTCTGTGTATGGTTTTTCCTGACACAGGGAGATAAACCAAATTTTTGGGTTCCATATTGAATTTATAACCAATTGGGGTTGAGTATGCGCTGAATGAAAATATTGTATTTGTTTTAATTCCATCATTATAAGCACCATCAATCAAATCACAGTGAATTAACACCGAATTTATTCCTGAGGATATTTGAATGACATTATCACTGTAAAACGTCCCATTAGTTTCAATCTTTTTTGAGGAGAAACCCAATAACTCTCTAAATGAATTATCAATTGTGAAATCAACCTTGTAGTTATTTTTAACTTTAATCGATGATTTTGAAGTATGTTTTTGAATATCTATCACAATATTTTTTGGTTCATCACCATGTTCTTTCATAAGACGAGCAATTTCGGAAGATATTTGAGAAATCTCATATGCTCCAGGTGAGACTGTTATCGTTTTGTATCCACTTCCGGGATTATAACTAAACTTGTCATTTTTATCAGTTATATTAAATAAGCTATTATCAGTTTCCATGGACAATAAAGATGCCTCATATTCTTTTGTTGGGTCAAGTTGTAGTGGGTATGGGAATGAAGATGTGTGGTCGCTTGTTGTGAAATTAAAACTCAGGATTGTGCTTCTCATCTTATTTAATATGAGATAAAATGTCTTTATATTGAGATTTATTAATTATTTTCATGTTCATCAACTGGTCTAAAATGGCTGATGCTTCATTAAAACAATTGTTATTTCCAGCCTTCTTACTACCGAACAACAATAACAGTCTATTAACTAATTGCGATGGGTCATTTGGAAGAAAACCAATACCTGAACCAAGGATACTTAAAGCCTGAATAATGTGTTTCTCCTTCTCATTTTTCCTACTTTTACTAGAAATACTAACCCTATAATTTAGAGTGTTCAGCAGATCAATATATACTCTATCATCATTATTTTTCATATCCAATGGTTTATCAATATACTTTGAGTCATCCCTCACAGTTGAACCTTGTCTTCCATCTTTTGTGAGAAGAAACATTAATCTCGGAGTTAGTTTCACAGGGGGTTGAGCAGAACCCAAGAACATTAATTCATCATTAAATATCAATACCTTTTCTTGAACAAGATGAAATATTGCTGGTTGTTCTGTTGGAATAAGTCCTGCTTTGGTTTTTGAATCCGCTGAATATTCATTGTTTTGAAGAGCATTCACAAAATAATCAGGGGGTCGATTAATCTCTTCCAGTTGTTGAAATAAACCTTCATTATCATATTCTAATTCTCCTAAATGCTCTAATTCTTCCTCCGTCATTTGATCAAAATCTTTTCACATTTGAAGTTTTTTAGGAGTATATTCTACTGTGGGAACTGTGGAAACATCTTTCATTTTTTTCTTGGGAAGTTTTTAAAAGTGGTTTAAAAAATTTCTCTTGTTTTCTTTCAAATGCTTCTTCGCCCATTAGTTTCTGTCTGCGTTTCTTCTTTATGTCTTCCTGTTGTTTTACAACTTTTGAAACCAACTCTTGATGTTCCTTAAATCTTCTTGCTCTTTCTTTTGCATCCATTTATTTATTGGAAAATATCATTTAATGAATTGTAAAGATCAACAGGGAAATTTTCCTTTTCTTCATCATTCAAGTATATGTGTTCAAATAAATCCTTTTCTTTAAATATTTCATCAAATTCTTTATTTACATTAATGCGAGTTGTAATTTCTTCTTCACTAGTACTTGCATCTCTGCTTTTCATACGTTTGCGTTGAGTTTCTTCATCAACATCAAAACCGAATGATAAAATCTTCACTCCGCTCAGATGTTTAATAATTTGTCTCGTTCATTCTGGATTAGTTTCTAATATCCCAAGACCACCAGATTTTAGTTTCCTTAACTCACTCTTACAATGTGAATATTTTGTTGCACCAAGAGAAACCTCCTCAAATATTTGACCTTCATTCCTCAATCGCATATGTTCCTCCACTGAAATATAGTGATAATCTTCACCTTTTACTTCTCCAGGTCTTATTGCTCTAGTTTGTGTTGATACAATGCGTATCACGGGGTGTTTTTTAAGTATATTTACAATATTTTCATTTGTACTACACAAGAACCTTGATTTATGAAAGTTTTTTCCCGAAGCAGATTTACCCACAAGATTTATAATAATAGTTGTCATTTATATATGTAATTGCTTATAAAACAAAAATATATCCCTTAATATCTCATCTTGTTTCACAACAATATATTTATATTTTCCAGTCGTGTGCTTCATGTAATCCTCAAATTTCTTTTTACTACATAATGTAGAACAATTATCTCTCCAAAAATTATTGATATCTATTGAACTTAACTTGAATAAAATAAAAGTATAAGCATTGTTTCTGATGGAACGATGAGGAAGTTGAAAGTACGATTGACTAAGATAAATACAATTACAAGAAGAATGTCTCCCTCTTGTGTAGTAGCTGCCCATTACCGTTTGGTTTCTCTCATTGACACAATCATCAAAGATAACGAGGTTCTTTTTTGATTTATCCAAATCTTGGGGAGACGGTATATCATCCGTATTATCACTAAGAATACAAGTTATCGGATTTGATTTCTTTTTACATCTCTGTGTATCACAAAATAGTTGAATTATATCTTCAATGTTATAATCATTTAGGTTTTTTTGAAGTTTAAATAAACTGATTATATCTTCTTTTTGAAGACCAGCATTAAAACCTTGTGAGAGTAGTTGATACTCTGGTTGAAAACTTGACTTTGTGAAATTTATTAAATTATCATAATCTAAAAAGTTGGGAGTGAGGAGCATTTTTAAAAGTAAGCAGGTTTTTCCACATCCACTTGAACCAACTCTGAGACATCTTAATGAATTTGGGAGATTTTTATGGTTGTTAAATTTTATCTTATTTTCCCAAATGGGTAAAAAAATCATTCATTTATATATTTGGAAAACAGGTTATTTAATTTATTATTGGCTTTTTTAGAAACTGTATATTTTATCTTAAGTTCAGGTTTAATTTCAAGATAATCCATTATTTTATTTATGCAATATCTTGTGTTGATATTTCCCTGAAAATCACATCCATGAATAATATATAACAACAATCCTTTGAACATTTCTCTTATACGTTCAGTTTCTTCCCTTGTAAGGAAAGGTGTGTTATCACCCTCATACTTTACATTCATTTCTCTCATCAATCTTGTAAAGTAATTCATTTTTGGTGTAAATCTAAAAGAATTATTTTCCTTTTTATATTTTTGATTATCATTAATTAGAAGATAATCACAGAATATACATTGTTTATAGGCTTTTGACTCAGTGTTTAATCCCCGTCTTTCACACGCAGAACAATTCTCAAATTTGTCATATGGAGAATCAGGAAAGTCGAGCATATTTATAAAGTAAAACTTTACTTAAACTGAAATTCATCTATACTTTCAGTTGTATATTGACTCATATTTAATAATATTACCATCGATATCGATATACTTTTTTTCATTACCAGATTCAACGACAACATTTTTTATTTTAAAGGTAATTTTAAAATGATCGTTAACGACTATTGAACGAAATGTCATTTCACCTGATATATATACATCCTTTATTTCATCAGGATTTACATCTTTAGGGTTGTTGAAAAAAATACAAATTTCTCCTTGCATATTACAGATGGTCTGATCTTTTCTTTCTAAAGCTTCATCCATACGGTTTTTGTTTTTTGATACTTTTTCTTGTTTCATTGCTTTTTCTAGTTTTGAATATATTACCAGAAGGAGAGGAGAAACTTTTGTTAGAGATACTTTAATTGATGTTCTACCAGGTATACTAAAAGCCCTTCCACTGAAGGAAATTGAAGAACTCATATTATTTACCATAATTGTTTTTATCCAATAGTTGTTATATTTATCTTTGTTCAATTTTACATCCTTGACATATTTCTCAGTATCTTTAACAAATGAGGAGATTGATTGAAACTTGTCTTTTGTGTCTTGAAACATTGTATTTATTAAGTGAAAAAAGTTGGAGGATAAAATGGTTTTACCATATACAACAATATACAACTTCCCGACCCGGATCTCAACCAATGGTACTCCATCTCTTCTGGATCTGATTTTGACAAATTTCCCTGACAATATCTGCTGCTCTTCCTTCGCTCCAATTGGTTCTTCTGACCACGTCCTTGTTAAAGTGGACATCTCTCTGGCTGTCATCAGAGAACCACCTCACCGCCGTCGAGTCTGGCATTTCACTCAAGCCGACTGGCAGGGTCTCCGAGCATCAAAATCCGAGCATCCGAGCCATCAAACTTACAGACTGGTCTCCTATCACTACTTTCTCAAACATCAACTCATCCTGGGAATTCTTTCAAAGAAACTTGCTCTCCCTCATGCACAGATTTATCCCCTCTCGTGTTCAGTTGTCTTACCCTTCCTCCCGCCCTTGGTTTACTGAAGCTTGTGGTGAGGCAGTTGTCCTGAAACAACTTGCCTTTGCCTCATGGAAAGCAAACCCAACTGAGGGCAATCTCAGTTCTTTCCACAAAGCTCGGAACAAGTGTGTATCTACCCTCAGGAGAGCCAGAAAACAACATCTTTCTCATCTCAAGTCTGAACTCTCAAACCTCTCTCCCTCCTCAAAATCCTGGTGGCATTTAATCAAATCTGTTTCTGGTGTATGTTCCCCCTCCATCCCCTCCCTTACCTCAAATGGCCGCACTGCTGATTCCACACGTGATAAAGCTGAATGTCTAAACTCGGTGTTTGCAGCTAAATCTTGTGTCCCAAACCCATCACTATCTCTACCCACTTTACCCAGTCGCACCCAACTGTCCCTGGACTCTGTATCCTTTTCTCCTGACAAGGTGGAGAGCTTGCTTTCAAACCTCAAGTCAGATTCTGCAACCGGTCCAGACGGCATCAGCCCACGTGTCCTCAAAGCCTGCTCTTCTGCTCTTGCTCACCCTCTCTCTGTTCTATTCACCCTCTCATTTTCCCAAGGTCATCTGCCATCTGCTTGGAAATCTGCTAACATCACTGCCCTGCATAAAAAAGGTGCAAAAACAGATCCCTGTAACTACAGACCAATCAGCCTTCTCCCAATCATCAGCAAGGTTATGGAATCCATCATTGCTTCAGACATGAAATCCTTCCTCTTCTCCAATGGCTTGATTTCCAATCATCAATTTGGTTTCAGACCAGGTCACTCTACCCTGGATATGCTGCTACTGCTCTCCCATCAATGGATGGAGGTCCTCAATGCCAGACAGGAAATCCGAGCCGTATCCCTGGACATATCACGTGCTTTTGACACAGTCTGGCACCCTGCCCTACTCACCAAACTCTCTTCCCATGGTATTCAAGGCCATCTCCACTCATGGCTCGCAGACTTCCTCTCCTGTCGCAGTCAACGTGTGGCCCTAAATGGAGTTCTTTCATCCCTTCTTCCTGTGCAGGCTGGAGTTCCTCAAGGTAGTGTTCTGGGCCCTGTTCTTTTTCTGGTTTTCATCAATGATCTCTCGGACTCTCTGGAAAATCCTCTATTTCTCTTTGCCGACGACTCCACCCTCTGCCGTACCATCTGTCATCCCTCAGACCGGCAAGCAGCAGCTTCTTCGCTCACTGCAGATCTGGATAAAATCACAAACTGGTCCAACACGTGGAACATGTCTTTCAATCCACACAAATCTCACACTCTCACTATGTCTCTTCGAAAGGACCGTTTACAAAACCCCCCCATCCACTTTCTCAACAATCCTCTGGAAGAAGTCTTTTCTTTCAAGCTTCTGGGTCTCACTATCTGCCATGACCTTTCCTGGGAAAGTCACATTTCCAACCTTGCCTCAAAAGCCAGTCGCCGACTGGGAATCCTCCGTCGTGCAAAGTCCTTCCTCGGCCCTCTTGAGCTCCTGACTACTTACAAAGCTTTTGTCCGTAGCCTGATGGAGTACTGCTCTCCCCTCTGGGCTGGTGCTCCTGCCTCCCACCTTTCTCGACTTCACGCTGTCGAAACCAGGGCTTTTAAGATCATTGGCATCTCCCGCAATGAAGCTGAGTCTTTGGGCCTCTCACTCAATCACCGCAGGTTGGTCGGTGGTCTTTCTGTCTTCTACCGACTCCTCTCCAGCCTTGCCCCCCTGCTCTCTCTGCGATTTGTCCCAACCACATTTCCACAGGGCGCTCAAGGTCCGCCAACAACCCCCTTCTGGTAAAACTACCAAAATCACGAATCACTGCTCATCTTCACTCTTTCATTCCTCTTTTTCCCGCCTTTGGAATAAACTTCCTCACTCTATTCTTTCCCATTCTTCCCTCCAGGCTTTCAAAACAGCTGTTCACCACCACCTCTTATCTTCCCCCATCCAAATCCTCGATCTTTTCTACCCCCGATAATCCACCCAAGCCCACTTCCTTCAATTCTCCTGCTTTCCTTCCTGAAAGTCCCTGTAATGTCCATCTTCTCCTCGCCATGTTCCCCGTCCCATCCCCATCCCTCTCCCTTCCACAGTTCACCTGTGTCTGTTCCCCAATGTTTTGTCCCTTCCACTCCCACCCTCTTGTCTCATGCCTCCTTGCTGTGAGTTGTGTGTTAGCTCTCATACGAGCCTCGACCAAGGTATACAAAAAAAATAAAAAAATAAAAATAAAAAAAATAAGCACAGATTCACCTGTAAAATAAACGAAATTTTCATCAAGAAAATTTTAGTTTAAGCAAAGATTTATAATATAAATATGGTGAATACAACATACTGCGATGTTTGTAATCACGAATATAAACATTATAGAAAACACCTCCGAACCAACAAACACACATTTAATCTATTTCATAAAATATCTCCTCTTGAGTTGGAAAGAAAACATTGTGATATCTGCCCAAAGGATGTTTTGAAGAGTAGTTATAATAGACATCTTCAATCACAAAAACACAAGAAAAATGAGTTTAAAGTAAAGGGAAACTATTATATTGAAAACACTGATGGGGCATTTAAAGGGCATATAAAAATAAGGATTTTTCAAATTGGAGAACCCGGTCCATCATCAATAGCTGAATCAATTGAAATAGTGAAACCTGAAGTTGAAAAAGTTATTAAAAAGACATTAAAAGAAATGAAAACTTTAAAGTTTTATATGGGAGTGAAAATGAATATGACAAGACAAGATGAAGAACAAACTCCTTATATGAGAACAGATCTTCATTTTATAACATCATTTCAAGATTTTTTGAATCATGGGGTTTATGAAGAACTATCAAAACAAGAGGAGGATGTTGATAATACAGTGGTAGGAAGTGGATTCAATATTAAAAAAATCATCTTTTTAGATATACACGTTCTAAAATCAAACCCTCTTAAAGCTTCTTCTTATATTGAATTACCAAAAGAAATAAAACTAAAGAAGGCAGTTGTTAATATTAAGAACAATGATAATAAATGTTTTCTCTGGTCTGTTCTTGCTCACTTTCATCCACCAAAATGTAATTCAGAAAGAGTAAAACAATATATGAAATATGAGAATACCTTGGACATTAAAGATTTTAAATTCCCAATGCCACTAACAGATATTCCTAAATTTGAGAAAAAGAATAATCTTTCTATTAATGTATATGGATTAACGGATACAAACAAAGTTCAAATATTAAAAATTTCAAACAACTATAAAAATGAAGAAACACACATTGATCTTTTATATTTTAGTGTTGGAAATAATTCACATTGCACATACATCAATAATTTATCAAGATTAATCTCTTCTCAGGTATTCCGAACAGCAAACAAAATATATCCTTGTAAGCGATGTCTTAATTCATTTCATACAAAAGAACGATTCGAACAACATTCAAAATATTGCAGTAATCATAAATCAGCTGTAATTGCAATGCCTAAACCTGGTGAAAAGATTTCTTTTGAAGATTATAATAAATCTATCATGCACCCATTTGTGATATACGCTGATTTTGAGTGTATCCTTAAAAAGATAAATACTGCTTCTCCTTATACAAAATAATCATATACAAATAAATATCAAAAACATATTCCTTGTGGTTTCTGTTATTATATCAAATCATCTGTTGGAGAAAAGTATAACAAACTTGAACATTATTGTGGAAAAAAAGAGTTTGTAAAACGATTAGAAAAGGATTGTATAAGACTCACTAAATTAATGAAAGAAACAAATGAACCGATGAAATTAACCAAAGAAGAAAAATTAAAATTTAGAAAGAACAATATCTGTCATATTTGTGAGGGGGAAATTAAGGAGTCTAAAGTTAGGGATCATTGTCATCTTACTGGTAAATATAGAGGTCCCGCTCATTCCTGTTGTAATCTAAATTATAAATTACCTTCTTTTATTCCAGTCTTTCTTCACAACAGTGCCAACTATGATACACATCTATTTATAAATGAACTTTCAAAAACACCAGGGAATATTTCTGCCATAACAAACACAAGTCAAAAGTATATTTCATTTACAAAAATGATATTCACAAAACCTTTAACTCGTATTAGGTTTCTAGATTCTTACAAGTTTATGGGAACACCACTAGCCTACCTCGCATCAAATCTAAGCTCCACGGACTCTTTTCCAAATCTTAATTCATTCTTTCCAAAAGAGGAAATTCTCACTAAAGAGGAAATTCAGATTAAAGAGAGAATTCAAAGTAAAGAGGAAATTCGAATTAATGAGGAAATTAATGAAGAAATTCTGATTAAAGATGAAATTCTGATTAAAGAAGGAATTCTCACGAGAGAGGAAATTCAAACAAGGAATGAAATTCAAAGTAAAGAGAAAATTCTTACAAGTAAGGGAATTTATCCTTATGATGATATGGATTCATTTATGAGATTTAAAGAAACACAACTTCCTTCAAAAGAAAGTTTCTATAATAACTTTTATGAAGAAGAGATAAGTGATAAGGAATATAAACACGCACAAGAAATATGGAAAATATTTAAGATAAAGAACCTTGGAGAATATCATGATTTATATCTAAAAACAGATGTTTTATTGTTAGCTGATGTGTTTGAAGCTTTTAGATCACTCTGTCATAATAAAAAATGTTATGGATTAGATCCTGCCCACTATTTCACAGCTCCTGGTTTAGCTTGGAGTGCAATGTTGAAAATGACAAAACAAGATATAGATTTAATCAGTGATGTTGATATGCTTTTGATGATTGAGAAGTCCAAGAGAGGTGGAATATCACAAGTATGTTCAAAAAGATATGCTAAAGCAAATAATAAATTTCTTCCAAATTATGATAGTGAAAAAGATAGTAATTATTTGATGTATTTTGATGCTAATAATTTGTATGGATGGGCAATGTCTCAATCTCTGCCTTATGGTAAATTACAGTGGGTGGAAGAAAAGGATTATGAAAAGGCTTTGATGAATATTGTTATTTCTTCTCAAGAGGAATTGAATGAGGAAGAAGAAGGTTATTATTTTGAAGTTGATTTGAGGTACCGAGTGATCTTCATAATAAGCATAAAGACCTTCCTTTTGCATGTGAGAAAGAAACCCCAAAGAAAGAATGGTTCAGTGATTATCATAAAAGTTTTAATATTAAAGGCAAATCAACAGAAAAGTTATTAACAACATTCTATGATAAAGAGGGATATGTTTTGCATCAGAGAAGCTTAAAACAGTTTTTGAGAGAAGGATTGAGAGTAGCTAAAATTCATAGAGTTTTAAAATTTAAACAAAGTCCTTGGATGAAAAAGTATATTCAATTCAATACAGATATGAGAGCAAATACAAAAGTAAAATTTGAAGGGGACTTTTATAAATTAATGAATAATGCTGTATTTGGAAAGACTATGGAAAATGTTAGAAACAGGCAAAACATAAGATTCGCAACATCTTGGAAAGAAGCTTCGAGATTGATAAATAAACCAAGTTTTGAGAGAGAAGAGGTTTTTTCAGAGAACTTTTCTGCAATTCATATGAAAAAGGAAAGTATTGTAATGGATAAACCAATTTATATTGGAACAGCAGTTCTTGATTTATCAAAGATATTGATGTATGATTATTTGTATCATGACTTAAAGAAAGAGTATTCTGAAAATGTTTCATTGTTATATATGGACACTGATAGTTTTATCCTCGATATAAAAACTGATGATGTTTATAAAGATATGAAGAAAAATATTGGAGTATATGATACAATTAATTTCAGCAAGAAGAGTGAGTTATTTTCCAAAAAGAATGAAAAAGTTATTGGTAAGTTCAAGGATGAGTTGTGTGGAAAAGTAATGAGTGAGTTTATTGGATTGAGAGCAAAGGCATATGCTTTTGGCATATGCTAAGTATGGTGATCAGATTGATAAGAAGTTTAAGGGAATAAAGAAATATGTAATAAAGAAATGAATAACTTTTAGAAATTATTATAATTGTTTGATGAATAAGAAAGAAGAATATGGGAAAATGAATACAATAAGAAGTTATAAACATAACATATATAGTGAAGAAGTAAATAAAAAGGCATTAGGAGCCTTTGATGATAAGAGATTTATTTTAGATAATGGAATAGATTGTGTTCCATATGGATATTGTATGATAGAGTGTATAAAATAGATTGTGTTTTAACGATCGGAAGATGGGTTAGGGTTTTTTAAGGGCTACCGCCGCGTTTTTTTCACAATATATAAATGGTCAAACCAAGTATTAATCAAACTAAAGAGTGGAGAAAATCCCAGTCTTGGTATATAAATGGAAAACATAATGAATGTGTAAAATATCAAATAAGTCTTATTGAAAAAATAACTAAAACAAAGGTAAATAAAACAAATAAGCGAATCAATTTAAAAACTAGTAAGTAAGAGGATGTGAAGAAAAAAATGAATATCCTTGAATGGACTGAAAACTTTGATGGTTATCAATTGAACAATGAAAAAACAATTTACTATGATCTCAAAATGATATGTGGCTCAGGAGGTGGTCAAACAAGAGCATTAAGAGAAGTTTATCATTTCGTAATGGCACAAAAGGGGTATCTTAAAAAATATAAAGATTCAAATGTTTTGTTTTTCAATATTTTAGATGGGGATTATTGTGCAAAGAAAATTAAACTATTGAAGGAATTTGAGAATGAACAAATCTTTATAGGTTCAATGAGTGAGCTAAACAATATGCAACGGTTATTTGAAAAAGAGTGTCCCGAGGCTTAGACGTTTCAGATATTTCTTTAGAATTACCTTTAACAAATCACATTACCACTTTACTACTTGAACAAATCTTTATCTTATTGCATGGGTTATTTGAAAAAAAAGTTTCCCCAGGTTAAAAGGGGAGACAAATAAATATACCTTGGGAAAAAAATATGAATCGCTGAAAATCACCTATTCATTTACATGGGGAAAAGTGAGCCAGAATCAGTATATTCACCCTACTTGCAAGACTCGGCACGACTCGACTCGGCACGACTCGACTCTGCAAGACTCGGCACGACTTGACTCAGCACGACTCGACACGACTGACTCGACTCGACACGACTCTGCAATACTCGACTCGACTCGGCATGACTTGACTCTGCAAGACTCGGCACGACTCAGCACAACTCGACTCGGCACGACTCAACTCGGCACGATTTGACTCGACTCGGCACGACCCGACTCGACGCGGCACGACTCGACTCGGCACGACTTGACTCTGCAAGACTTGATTCTGCAAGACTCGACTCGACTCGGCACGACAGACTCGACTCGGCACGACTCGGCACGACTCGACTCGGCACGACTCGACTCGACTCGGCACGACTCGGCACAACTCGACTCGGCACGACTTGACTCTGCACGACTCTGCACGACTCGACTCGACTCTGCAAGACTCGGCACGACTCGACTCGGCACATCTCGACTCGGCACGACTTGACTCTGCAAGACTCAGCACGACTCGACTCGGCACGACTCGACTCGACTCTGCAAGACTCAGCACAACTCGACTCGGCACGACTCGACTCGGCACGACTCGACTCGGCACGACTTGACTCTGCAAGACTCGGCACGACTCGACTCGGCACATCTCGACTCGGCACGACTTGACTCTGCAAGACTCGGCACGACTCGACTCGGCTCGACCGACTCGACTCGACTCTGCAAGACTCGGCATGACTCGACTCGGCATGACTTGACTCTGCAAGACTCGGCACGACTCAGCACAACTCGACTCGGCATGACTCGACTCAGCACGACTGGACTCGGCACGACTCGGCATGGCACGACTCGGCATGGCACGACTCGGCACAACTCGACTCGGCACGACTTGACTCTGCTAGACTCGGCACGACTCGGCACGACTTGACTCTGCACGACTCGACTCGACTCGGCACGACTCGACTCGGCACGACTCGGCATGGCACGACTCGGCATGGCACGACTCGGCACAACTCGACTCGGCACGACTTGACTCTGCTAGACTCGGCACGACTCGGCACGACTTGACTCTGCACGACTCGACTCGACTTGGCACGACTCGACTCGGAACGACTTGACTGCAAGACTCGGCACGACTCAGCACAACTCGGCTATATATGACTGGTTCTTTTTGTTAATCCAGTTGGCAATTTATGGCAACATCAACAACTAGAACGGGCACTCATAGAGCGCATACCTTCGCCGCCACTACTTTTTTTGTTCTTGGTATGAGTGTGGGGAACTGGTTTCATATGAATGGTCTTATGACACAAACCACATATCTATAATGTCATGACCCCCCCCCCCGACTTTCGGGGGCTACAGACTAAACAACAATCAACTCACGTCGTCTTGGCGAGTCTTCACTCGCAAGCTCGGTGAATACAACGTTTCAACAAGAGAAGGTAATCTCGTTTGATGCTGGTTTCATGCAAATCGAATAAGAATTGACTGAGTTATGCCGAAAACCGCATATTTTTCAAGGGCGTGACCCCCCCCCGACATTTTACCCCAACCGGTGACATGTGTTATGACGTCATTGTGTCACAAGATTGGGCATTAAATTCTGAACATTTTGGTGCTGGGTTCATGTAAAGCGGACAAGAATTGACCGCGTTATGACAAAAACCACATATTTTTCAAGGTCGTGACCCCCCTGATCTTTGACCCCTAACTGGTAACAAGAGTATGGGCGTCATTGTGTCATATTGTATATCACAAGATGAGGCGTTGAATTCTGAACATTTTGGCGTTTAGTTAGTTGCATGCAAATTGAATAAAAATTGACCGTGTTATCGTAAAAAGACGATTTTGACCTTTTCGTGACCTTGACCTTGACCTTTGACCCGAACGATCCCAAAATCTAATCGAATGCTTCCTGGCTAATAACCAATCATCCCACCAAATTTCATGCAATTCGGTTTAATACTTTATGAGTTATACGAATCACAGGATTACAAATAAATAAATAAATAAATAAATAAATAAATACACGCCGACCAAAACATAACCTTTCGCAGAATGCGAAGGTAACGTGTGTGTGTGTGTGTGTGTGTGTGTGTGTGTGTGTGTGTGTGTGTGTGTGTGTGTGTGTGTGTGTGTGTGTGTGTGTGTGTGTGTGTGTGTGTGTGTGTGTGTGTGTGTGTGTGTGTGTGTGTGTGTGTGTGTGTGTGTGTGTGTGTTTCTTTTGGCATGATAAAGAATGAGAACATGAAGAATATATGTAACTGGCTTTGAAGCCAATTGAAAAACTGAACCAGAAACCAAACGCAATGTCAGTGATGGTCAATGCCAGAATCACATGTCGTCGTCAGAGTGCCAGGCAGGCTTGCTGGTGCTTCGGCCGGAACGTCTGGGTGCAGCAGCTGGTTGGCGAAGCGCAGGGTGTTTGGCAACCGTATCGGGTTTGGGACCGCTGACCTGAGGAGGTGATATTGGGTCACTGCGCTGATATGCCGAGTTACCTGCAACGACTTAGCCATCGATGGACTTGTAGCATCATCAAAGGGCCGACGGTGGCCGGGAGGGCTTCGGTTGGCCCTGGGTGATTCAACAGGAAACGTAGCAGGTGGCTGCTGTGGAGTGGCGTCAGAGTTGACAGTGGGATGTTGCGGTGGCATTGGACTCGTAATGGATGGGCCATAAGCCCCCTTGTGACTGGTCGGGGTTGTGGTGTGCATGATGTTCCGCCAAACCATCGGTCTCTGCACTCCAATATCACCATCGATCGTCAATCCTGGTGGCGGTGTTAGCGCAGGAATGTACTTTCGCAGGAATATCCTATTGCACAGAGTAACCCTTTCTGAACCGTCAACTTTCACCACATATTGGTCAAACTGGCGAACCTCGATGATGATGCCGGTTTTGTCCCATTTGAGGGGGTGTGGCCCGGTCTGATTCTGGACGCGAACACAGTCGCCGACAACAAGGGGCATGAGTCTCTTGGTATGTTCAGACCAGCGCTCAGCGTCTCTCATATGGCGGTTGCGGAGTGCTTCCTCCCGAGCCGCCAGAGTCTCACGCCAAGTGTTATGAGGTTTGTATCTGCCAGGTGGTATTGGGATGAAGACTCGAATTGGACGGCCGAAAATGCACATCGCTGGAGAGAATTTCGTGTCTCTGTCGGGGGTATTTCTATACTGGAGCATGGCACGTTGGAACGCATCGGTATCAAGACCTCCATTAGGGCTAGTGTTGTCCATGATAAGACGCTTCACAGTCTTGACACCAACTTCAGCACGGCAGTTGCTATGTGGATAAGCTACTGAGGAGAGTCGATGAGGTACACCCCAGTCCTTGAGGAATTGACGTGTAGCGATGGCTGTGAATTCAGGACCACCATCGGAAGCTAATTCATCAGGAATACCAAATGTGCCAAAGGTACGTCTGAGGCAAGCGATGAGTCCACCTGCACCATGTGAGGTTCTCTCAACTATCGGCCAGTTCGAATACCGGTTGACCACCACCAAGTAGTTGCATCCTTTGTAGTGGAAGTAGTCAGCACACATACATTGGAATGGATTAAATCTGGAGGTGTCAGGGGAGTGGGTGGCGCACTTGGATTGGAGGGTGCCATCCGATTACAACGGTAGTACCCAGCACGAAGGGCCGCAATGGCAGGGGCGATGCCAGGCCAGAAGATGGAGGACTCTGCTCCCGCAGTCATAGAGGTGACCCCTTGATGGGCAGCGTGCAGAGCGGCTAACACCTCATCCCTGAGAGACGGTGGTATAAGGACACGATCCTTGTAGAGTATGACACCATCAACTGTATGTAGACTATCTCGAAACTGGAAGTACTCGCGTAGGGATCCAGGGAGCTCATGACGGAATTCAGGGATACCTGACTCGATAAGGTCAACAAGGCTCTGCATGTTATTGTCACTAGCTGTTGCGGTTCGAACCCTGTCCCATGTTACAGATTTGAGGCTGAGTGAGGCGAGGGAGGACATAGCAGATGTGGGAACACACCCGTTGGGGGTTTATGGTGCTGATCTACGTAAGCCACCCAGGAAGTTTTTGGAATGCGTCAGGATGATGGGCATGGAATCAATGGCCGCCATATCATCAATGAGGGTCAATTTCACAGGCTCTCCAGTAGGGTGGCGTGATATGCAGTCTGTGGCGCGTTGTCTAATCCCCGGCACATGGACCATCCGGAACCTGCATCGCAGGGTCTTCTCCTTTAAGTTCCTGAGGCGAGCGTTCGAGATATCCTCTAGACTTTGATCATTAAAGATTTTGAGCAGAGGTTTGTGGTCGACAGTGATTATGAGGTCTTCGCATCCCAGAACAAAGTATCTGGCCTTATCTACGGTGTCAGCAACTGCAAGGGCCTCACCCTCAACTGGTGCGTAACGTGATTCAGCAGGGTGGGTGAATCTGCTGCCCACGAGCATGATTTTCCATCCTGTGTGACAACAGAAGGGCTTTATGTTTGTGCAGGTTCAGTGTTTCTGCAGTAGCCAGAAGCCAATGCCAGTCTTGGACCAGTCTGCAGTGAGGCATGTAGGCTTGCTGGGGTCGAATATCTGGACACCCTCCTCGATCTCACTGGCAATGACAGCTTTCGACTCTTCAAATGCATCCTGGAGGTGCTCATCCCACTTAAACGGTGTACTGGGTTTAAGTAGTTGCTGGAACGGCAACATCTTCTCAGCCATACTGAAAGCGTATGACACTTGATTGACAAGTCCAAACCAAGAACGTACATCTGTGATGTCCTTGGGTGTTGGGAAATCAAGGATTGCGTGGAGATATTTCCTGCAAGGACGGACACTATTGGGAGTTATTTCGAACCCAGCAAATTCCACTATATCTTCACCAAACACAAACTTGTCAGGGTTCAGGGTGATTCCATTCTGTCCACAGGTGTCAAGCCACTGAACAGTCTGGAAGAAACTGTCTGCCAGCGAGTCAGACCATAGCAAGACATCATCAACGCATTTGGTTTTATTGGGGATGTCAGACACGATCTCGTCATAACGCCTGTATATCCATCGCCAGACGCAATATACCCTTGAGGGGCTGTTTTGTAGCGGTATCTACCCCAGGATGTGATGAAGGTGGTCAGGTGTCGGTCTTCTCTGCAGATGGGCATGCTATGGTATCCGTTCCATGCATCAAAGACCGTCTTCTTACCGTTCGGAACCGATCTCGCCTGATGAAAGGGTGATGGCGTGTGATGTGTTTCCCGTGTGGCATGGGCGTTGAGGGCCTGTAAATCAACAGTGCGGTGTGGCTGGCCATTCTTCTTTGGACAGACAACCATTCTATGGCACCAGGTGACGGGTTCACCAATGGGGACTGGCTCAAGTACACCCAACTGCACATCGTGGTCTAGCCCAGCTTTGACCGCATCCCGCCAGTGTAGTGGGACTGGTACCGGTGTGTGGTGTGCCACTGGTTCAGCATTAGGATCCACCATCAGTTTCATGGGCGGGCCATCCATTAGAGGCGATGTTTTATGCTCACAGGTGTTAAATGTGCTTGACTTATAGTATTCAAGGAGATACTGTTGTAGATGCAGGCGATTAGCATCAACTGTGGGGAACGGCAGCTTTGTCGGGGTTGGTGGGGGTCGACGACGCTGAGGGCAATGGCACGCAATGGTGGGGTCCTCCTGTAAGACTGCTGTTGCGTCCGACTGCTGTACTGTCGGGTCTATACCAATCTTGGGGAAGCCATCCGGGATGATGTCAAGGGCGGCACAGGCTTCTCTGCTGAGGAAGAGTTTGTCAGAGCTATCTGTGACATAGGTCATTTGCCTAGTTTCAACGGCCTGACCCCGTTTGTCTTTGCCCGACAAGCGGAGTACAGTG
Organism: Eptatretus burgeri; assembly: GCF_056783735.1. NCBI lineage: Eukaryota > Metazoa > Chordata > Myxini > Myxiniformes > Myxinidae > Eptatretus > Eptatretus burgeri. Next base: position 732,461 of record NC_140965.1, read on the forward strand.
GCCCCAAGGATATTGATGCCTCCATTGTTGGCAGTGTGCATTCTCATGGTTACTGGGATGAGGTTAGATTTGTGCAAGCCAAGGCGGTGGATGACATTTATACCAGCAAGGCAACTCTGGCACCCTGTGTCTGCCATCGTGGGGACATGGCAAGTCATGGTCTGAGTGGAAAGGTCAAAGTCAAGGGCTGTGTAGTCTTCGCGCATGATTTTGACGGTCACATTAACAAATGGTTGAGGTTTTGAACTCTTCCTGATCCATGTATTCGAGAGTTTGTCATAAACATGGTGGTCAACGGGAACGGACTTCACCTCAAAGTACTTCCTGGACTTTGCTGGAAAAGATCGTGAGCTCGAATACAGGTGGCTTAAAAACGTGCAGGTCTTCGCAACCTTTACCTGTACCTTCCAGGAAGTTGACCATTGCCTCGGTTTCTCCACTTGATACACAATAATGAACCGAATTGGAAGACGGCGTCGGCGTCGTTTGTCACGACCGTGTTCATAAATAAGACTGTCGTTCTCTTTGTTAATCCAGTTAGCAATTTATTGCAACATCAACAATGAACACGGTCTGAAAGACATAAGAATAAACATGATCATTAATAATGATTAAGAATCCTCTATCGACTCGGCACGACACGACTCGACTCGGCACGACTTGACTCTGCAAGACTCGACACGACACGACTCTGCACGACTCTACTCTGCACGACTCGACTTGTCACGACTCGACTCGGCACGACTCGACTCTGCACGACTCGACTCGACTCTGCAAGACTCGGCACGACTTGACTCGGCACGACTCGACTCTGCACGACTCGACTCTGCACGACTCGACTCTGCACGACTCGACTCGGCACAACTCGACTCGACTCGGCACGACTCGACTCTGCACGACTCGACTCGACTCTGCAAGACTCGGCACGACTTGACTCGGCATGACTCGACTCTGCACGACTCGACTCTGCACGACTCGACTCTGCACGACTCGACTCTGCACGACTCGACTCTGCACGACTCGGCACAACACGACTCGACTCGGCACGACTCGACTCTGCAAGACTCGGCACGACTCGACTCGGCACGACTTGACTCTGCAAGACTCGGCACGACTCGACTCGGCACGACTCGACTCTGCACGACTCGACTCTGCACGACGACTCTGCACGACTCCACTCTGCACGACTCGACTCGGCACGACTCGACTCGGCACGACTGGACTCGGCACGACTGGACGTGCTGCGATTGGTTTAAAAACGATCCGTGCTTGGAGAACGATCGACGCTCGTGAAGGATTACCAGGAAAAGGCGCGAATCGAGTGCAACGTGTTGCGCGCGCGCCTTGAACGCCAAACACGAGCAAGCTGAGGGAGAAGGGGGTGGGGCGGGTGTTACTTTGATCATTCACCCCTCCCCTCATCGTAAGCCCCTCCCGCCATCCCACCTCATCCTTCTCCCGTGACCCAAACCGATCCAGCAGGTCCCTCACGTTCTCCAAGGGCGGCCGCGATTACGGATCGCCATGTTCGTTGCTCTTGACGATCGGTGGCCGCTTCTCCCGAGAACACCGTGAGCGAGTCGCCGTGCGCCGACCGTCCGAGTCTGGCAGCGTTCCGTGCGTCGCGCGTACGTGCGTTCCGTGCGGCCGGCGCGGGAAACCCGGCAATGCGCGACGGAGCGGGCGGTTGGCGGGAAATGGACGCCTGTTAGAGCGCAGCGCCGTTTCGTCGCCGACAAGACAAGACCGATCGGTTCGGTGTCCCGGACAAGCCGTCCGCATGATCAGCTCGGTCTGCGTGTCGTCGTTCCGCGGACGCAAGTCCGGGAACAAGATCCCATCGAAAACATGTGTGAAGAGCGAGATGGGCAGGAGCGACGAGGACGAACGGATCGTGATCAACGTCGGCGGCGCGCGGCACGAGACGTACCGGAGCACGCTGAACACCCTGCCGGGCACGCGCCTCTCGTGCCTCACCGAGGCGGACTCCTCGTGCCTCACCGAGGAGGACTCCTTCGGCACCTCGGATCACGACGCGCGCACCGACGAGTTCTTCTTCGACCGGCACCCCGGGGTGTTCGCGCACATCCTCAACTACTACCGAACGGGCAAGCTGCACTGCCCGGCCGACGTGTGCGGACCCTTGTTCGAGGAAGAACTCGTTTACTGGGGAATCGACGAGACCGACGTGGAAGCTTGTTGCTGGATGAGCTACAGACAACACCGGGATGCCGAGGAGGCGCTGGAGAGCTTCGAGCCTCCGTGTCCCGATGGGGACACCCTGGAGGGAGGGAAGCGGTTTGGTGTCGATGAGTGCGGGGTCAAGGGGACCTGGTGCAGGCGATGGCGGCCGCGCGTTTGGAGCACGTTTGAACACCCCTACTCGTCACGCTTTGCCAGAGTAAGAACACGTGTGTGTGTGTGTGTATGTGTGTGTGAGAGGTGTGTGAGTGTGTGTGTGTGTGAGGGGTGTGTGTGTGTCAGGTGTGTGTGTGTGTGTCAGGTGTGTGTGTGTGTGTGTGTGTGTGTGTGTGTGTGTGTGTGTGTGTGTGTGTGTCAGGTGTGTGTGTGTGTGTGTGTGTGTGTGTGTCAGGTGTGTGTGTGTGTGTGTGTGTGTGTGTGTGTGTGTGTGTGTGTGTGTGTGTGTGTGTGTTATTGTTTGTTTGGTTGTGTGCATAAGTATTTGTTATTGGTGCAATTGTTGAGTCGTATTATCATAATTTACAATTAGAGATGTTCACCTTGTGTACATGTGACGACTACACACAGGTTTCGAGTGTTTCTTTGAATGTTCCTTTTGTAATGAAACCTTACCTGAACGCTCATGACAGTGTCCGCAGCATCGTCCGTGCTTCCAGCGACCGGTAGAGTTTCGGAAGCTCCTTTGGCATTGTGACGGATGTCCAATTCTGCCACCTACAGAGATCTGTGGGAATGTGTGCACAGTCTCCTGGTGGGTTCAAAAGCTGAAGCCAGATCAACGAGCTGTCTCCACAGGGTGCACAATGCACCCGCGTCTGCAAGGAACACAGAGAATAAACAGAGAGAAGAGAAACCGTTGCTTTGTTAGAATTCACACATGAAATTAGGACAAAAAAATGATCACAGCTCCAGAAGAGGGTATTCACAGGAGAGAAACAAAATGGTAAGGAAAGTCAAGAAGGAGGAAAGAATCCATGAAAAACAAGGTTATCATAAAGGGGATGAAATGATTGAACAGTTAAATAGAAAACCCAATCGGAGTCTGAGAGTCTTAGGATGTTGTTTATTGGTGGTGTTTGCTTAATGGTTGAGGTGGTGGGTTTGGGATACCAGGATCTTGAGGTCAAATCCCCCTGAACTGTTGAATTAATATCAGGTGGGGTTGACTCTGCCTGTCATCCTTCTCAGGTCGGTAAAATGAGTGCCAGCGTGCTGGTATCCCGTGTCGGAGTGGCGACCCGTCCAGGACTGTGCCCAATAGCCAGGAGACTGCTTACGCAGCACCAACGCTCTGCACAGAGTATGGTCTCGATGGATGGTTGGATGGGATGTTGTTTGATAACAAAGAGGGTCTTGGGATGTTGTTTGATAACAAAGAGGGTCTTGGGATGTTGTTTGATAACAAAGAGGGTCTTGGGATGTTAGTAGGATCAATATGCTACATGACCCACAAAAAATTGCAAGAAAACGGTTTATGGTATTTTTTTTTGTTTCATTCGGTCTCCAGAAGGTCTATACTTTATTAGGTCTATATTAGAAGTAGACATCATATTAGGTCTATATTAGGTCTCCTGAAAAATGGACTACCAGAAAGGGTTTAAATATGGCATGAGTAAAAATAATTAAATTGACGATTGACAAAATAACCAAAACTGCCTAAAATACTCTGAAATACCAAAGAGTTGCATCGTCTACCTTCGAGAAATGAGTTTCGATCTGTAGAGCGTATGTTCCAACGGACCTTCCCCGAATATTTCGTCTTCATTTTCATCATCTGAAACTGGCTCAGTAACCACATTACTGCATTTGCCTTCTTGGCAATATCCACACGAGCTTTGGTGCATTCAAGGCCATGTTTTTTGCAGCTACATTTCAGTGTGCTGTATCCTGAAGTGCAGTGCAGTGGATCATTTTGAGCAGAATGTCTGGCGCAGGGCTATTGTGCATCATGGGTGGAATAAGTTTGTCCCCTTGCACATCCCAGCCCAATTCAGTAGGGTCCATGCCATCTTCCTTTCCCATCCAAACCATGACTTGTAGGTACGTTGGCTGAGAGTGAAGGTTTGTGGTCGAGGTTGTTGGAGGCAGTCTTTCGGGTGTCACGAAGGTCTTTGCTGCGGCCACTTTCTTGCAAAGGAACTTGTAGCGTAATGATGCTAAATAGTCAGATTGGGTCCCACTAAGCAAGGACACCATCACCTTGCAACCAGTGGTTTCTGCAGTAAATTGATCTCCCATTGGTACACAAAAGACCTGTGAACAGGCACGTAAGACAGATTCCCCCTTGATGACTTTTTGGAAAACGGATTTCTTCCCCACCCCAAAGATTCTCGAAGTAGTGCTGCATCCGGAGAAGGCATTGGCAAACAATAGATCAGAAGAGACATCGTCACCAAGCAACTGTTTCAGAACTTCGATGTTATAAACATTTGGTTTCCTCTTGTCTGACCGAAAGTACAGGTCCTTGCAATCCTTTGCAGTTGCATGATACAGCGGAAATACCAGCAGATATGTGTCTTCTCCGATCAGGGTTGTTGAATTGTAGGATGTCATTGCGACGGATGCTTTCACGATGTCCAAGTCTGCATCTCCTTCACCTTGGATGATATGACAGTAAAGATATGACAGCCTTTCTGCCACAAGCGTTCAGAGATCAAGTGGATGAGGGCCTGTTAATTTGAGAGGAAATCTTGCTTTCTCCCAATGAATGTTGTTGTATCTGATATGTTGACCTTGTTCCAAACCAGAGTTTTACTTCGTCGCTGATGCGTATTGTCCTTTGTACTTGGTCCTCCATCATATCCATCAAAGACAGCAGTTGCATTGTCGTACAGGTCTGACGTGAAAGACGCGTAGGTGTCGGCAATTGAGCTGTCGGTGCTGCCTTCAGTCCATTTCAGTCTATGTCGAAGTGAACCACCATTGAGAACGTAGCGATCAGTCTTTGGAATGGACTGAAGAACAGCATCTTCTGACGAAGTTTCATGCCATCGTATAGCGTCCAGGCTTGCTTTTTTTGGCTTCAGCATATGATTCTTTGCTTCAAACAAGGATGGAGGATATAGGGAAAGTTCATATTTCATTACTCATCTCGGCACAGATTTCCTGACTGAGATGCCACGAGGAACCTCTAAAATAACAGTGATGGATCAATGGTTCGATCCTTGGTGACCTTGATGGCCCAGACTGATGCTGCTGTCCTCATTGCAGTGTTTCATTTGTGCGAATGAGAAGATGAATTGTCCTTCCATTTTCTTCACTGTGTTTCTACCAACAATGAAAAGGTCCTGCACATTGACATCCTCATCAGCATTTATCCCTGTGATGATGTTGCGAAGGGTCATCTCATCTGAGAATGGACAATGCTGTTCAAGCTTTGTGGCAATTTTGGCCAAGTCCATCTTGTCCCTTTCTATTCATGACACAGATGCTTATTTGTGCTGATCACTCATGTATGCGGTTCAACAGAATTCCTGGATGACGTAGTTGTCGGCGGACGAGACAGGAGAAGACATTGTCCAAACATTTTGTTGGTGTTCAGTCATTCCACTTCCTCTTGTCAGGCCCCCTGTACTTTTAAGGGACCACATCAGGGTCTGTTTCCTTCAACAACTCTGATCCAACGTCAGCCCAGTATTGGTCAGTGCATCGGATCACATGGAATCTGTTTCTGAATTTCGAAAATACTGCAGAGTTTTCAGTTTCGAACGCCTGCATCTTCTGTAGGTAAAGATAAGCAGACGTGAGATAGTTGGGATGTCCAACAGCAGCAAATATTAGTAAGCAGTCAGATGTAGTGTTTAGGTGCATTTGCTATGACCCTGTGCAATTGGCCTCGACAAGTTCCCGAGCCTCTCCTAACATTTACAGATAGTTCAGCCATAATTTGCTCGTTTTGAAACTATTAGATAATTCAGACTTTTTGGAAACTCGTGTATGGGAAATCCGTTTGATACAATCACTTTTGAGTCATGTTTCCAAGTCTATTTCACTCGTATCTAACATAGTATATTGTCTGTCAAGTTCTTGCATGAGGTTCTCAAATCCTGGCTCATCTGCAATGACTTTAGCTGCGATCTGGTGCATCTGACACTGACAAACAAGGAGGTGTCCCCGAAATGTGCGCTGCACAGCTTTTCCATTCATCATGTGCTCCACAGCGTTTCACCGTGTAATCTCCAAGATGTCTTTCAGGCCAGTCCCATTCATCAGTACTCCTATGGCCCCCAACAGATTCATGAAGGTATGGAAGGTCCCAAGTAACAGCACAACATCTCTAACGAGACTATTGCCTGGAACCTCATGTATTATCTCAGAAGCTTTCCAACAGTGGCTGGTCGAAAGTGACAACTGGTGGGGCGTTATGCTTAGAAGCAAGTTTGCAAATGTACTCTAGTGTAGAGAAGATAGATGTCTTGTTGTCAGGGTACATATCAATCATCGGTGAAAAAACTACCAAAGACTGTCCAGGATAGTCGCAGTCCTTGTGTAGTATGAGCATCATTCCTTGCCAATTTGGTAATGGTTGAGTGAAGCGAAAGGACATCTCCTGCAGTATGTCAATGTTATGGTCCAGTTCATTTAGGAATGTCAGGAGCTGAAAACCTGTAATGTGATGAGTGTGTTCCACAAAACGGTATTCAATGATGTCTACTTTTGTCTGGTCAATGATGTTCAAATCGGACAGTTTGTGTCTGAGAACCGTGTGACCGACGTGTTGGCCTGGCGTTACGACTGCTATCATTCCCATGACATGGAATGTACGATTTCCATCTAGGGTCACAACGTTGTGGTCGTCGTTATCTGCTGCAAACAACAGCATCATATCCGGTATGTTGACGCCACCTAAAATATCGACAGAGACTGAAGAAGAGGCGTTTTCCTCAAACCTTTGCACTTGTGAGTATGAGGAGCAATAATAACTCATGGCAGAAAGACTGTCAATCAAAAACCTTGAACGGAAGTGATGATTCGTTTCGACAGTGAGCCCAAGTTTTAATGGTGCCATGACAGTCCTTGGACGCACAGCTTGAACAATTGTGTGCCCAAAACTCGCTTCCTTGTCCTTTCCGACAAGATGTTGAAGCAGACAATACAAGCTCGGGGGAACATAGTCGAAGGCAGACTCCAATTTAATGTCTGTAGCTTTCGGATACTTGTCTTTTAAGCGTGAAACCAAGGTTTTTATATCACTTTTGATCAGTTTGGTGGAGGTTTCTATGACGCCTCTCTTCTGGGATTCCTCATCGTCATCGTGCGGCCCGTTGAAGTAATTACGTAGGATTCTTGTAGTTTTCTCTCAAAGTCACAATATTAACTATCCCCTCACCTTCAGCCATGGATATATCCTTCCCGTACTGTTCAAAGAGTTTGGACTTCAGCTACCGATTGCCATATGCGATAGAATTACTGTCATGCAAATAGTCCTTCATCTTGTTGGCGAGGTTGGTAACGGTTAATTGTTCATCGTCGTTGGCCTTGAAGTAGGTGCATATCCGGTGAAATGCTTGTTCTTGGTCCATGTCCTTTGGTCGCACAACTTTCTGTCGCTTCCTCTCACTAAGCCCGACTCTGTGTTGCAGCGGAACATCCCGGCGAGTGCGAAAATCAAATCACATGAATGATGGTACAAACAGTCTGCAGCATGCAACTCTCCGCTGAAGTATTCAATACGTCCCTGGACAGTGGTGGCCCAGTCATCACTTCGTGTTTTACAGTGTGACAGTATCTTCTCCACAAATTTATATGCTCGAACACAGCTTATACGCATTGTCATCAGCACTAATTTTGCTCGTCGCAACTTTGTTCGCACAGAATATAGTACGGTCCACTCAAGAGGTGTGCTCTTCTCTTGATGGATGTAGTTTGATCTAACTTAGTTTTCTTATGTTTCTCAATGTTCCTTTTGTTAACGTAATTCATACAGCAAGACCTGTGCACTCCAGTTCCAGGTGCTACAATGACGTAATCTCCTCTCTCGACATTTGCCTTGTTTATACCATCAGCTCCTTTCATACCAACGTCGACTCCGTCTTCACTTCGTCACTCCTTCTGGCACAAGTGGCAGTTGGGTGCTTGCTCCGCACTCATTTTCACGATCTGAAACAAAAAAAGAGGAAGTTTTAGCATCAATGACATCATGACGTTACATGGGATAGTTTTGTTCGCATCAGGAATTATACCTTTACTGAAATAATGATATGTACAAATAATTTTTACACTTAACCATTCGAGTCATGAATTATTTTTCATGATGAAATAATTTGTTTGTTTTTTTTTGCATTATTTCGGATGTATTTAGCTCACTGAAAGTCATATTATCCCCCAAAAATTAACCTCAAAGGGTTAAAGTTGTTGGAAAGTGTTCAATTCACCAGGTACGAGTACATATCAGACGTGTTCTAACATTGGCTGCCATCTTTTTCTAACCTCATATCTAGACCCTTTCTTTTGGTCCAATTTTTAGCAACTTCGATATGTTGTTGTGTCGACCGAATAGAAATGAAAAATACCATAAAACGTTTCCTTGCAATTTTTCTGGGGTACGTGGCAATTTTTCCATATTTTGACTCATTTGTGCTTGCTGGATTGAGGAGCCCACCTGTTTGAAAGTGATGGGGTTGATACACTTGGATCCTCCTGCACTGCTTGATGATTATTGATTGGTTAATTTTAATACACAGAATATTCCAGCACTCTTTGCGATTATACTCTTCTTGTGTGGTCTTTTTTTTCCCCACACCGTGATTAGGTATCTTCACCCTTCTCAGATTCTGCATGCAAGGCTTTTTGGATTATAAAACAGTGTCAATGTTTTTGGACGACGGTTCATAAGTTGCTGAAAACGTTCCTCCAGAAAAGGATTGTTTGTCATGATTAAGTGTTATGGTCTAGCTCTAGATTTTGAAGCTAATGTCCCTCAATTAGTGTCCCCTGGCTCCTTTGCATGGCCCTTCACGTTCAGGAGTGAACGGGTCGCCTGGGTGAGAGCGATGACTGTGAAGTTGTATTGGCATACACACTCCACCATCCTGACTGAGGGATCATCTTCAAAATTTTGTATGCAGCACGTAGCTGTGGAATTACATCATTGTCGGCAGTGTGGCTGTGGTGCTGATGCAGCGTCTCCTGTAGGTTCAAGCAGGAATTTGGGAATTTGTTTTGGGTGCCTGGCGATAGCTCGCATTTTCTTTGTGAAGGAAACCATGGAATTTCCAACATCCACCAACTAATTTGGGCAGATGGAATGCCCAGTTTAACATCCATCTGAGGGATGGCACACACAGATCGATCTCCCTGCTTGCGAAATGCCAGGATGATAGTTTATAGCTGGGTCAAGATTCAAACCCAGGCTCGCCAGCTAAGGGATGAGTGATGTACATACCTTTTTCCAGTCCGACTTGGAGATTACATGCAAACACACATTTCTACTTATGATGTCAGGTATTTCCACATTCTCCTATCCCATCTGCAAGCAAAATGGTGGAACAATCTGTTTTCCAACTTGGCCTAAAAACCTACAGTGGTCCACCTGCAGAAGTATTCACCCCACTCCAAAGTTTTTACATTTTGATGCCACCTGAGTTTATTTCATGATGGTTTCAAATGAAACTTGATATATTGAGTCTTCACAAACGACTCCAAAGTGATAAAGCTAAAAAAAATTCAGATAAACCATGAATAAGTGAGATTAACAGAGAAAATCCAATGATTCTCAGTTGTACAAATGTTTGACCCCTTTCCCTAATTAACCCTAAATCACTTCAGGAGTAAATTATTTGTTTGAAAGGTTAAAAAGTGAGTGTAATAGGTTTCACCTGTATGTAGTCAGTGGTTTAACATAAAAATTAATCTCCCACACTTATCGAGGGAGTTTTAAGGTGTAACTCACTTGGGAAACCAACAAGGCAAACATGAAGACCAAGGAGCTTTCCAAATAAGTCGGACATAAAGTGGTGGAGAAGCACCGTTCAGGAGAGGGTTATAAGAAGATTTCAAATTCACTCATTAACCCTTTGAGTACGATGAAATCCATCATTAAGAAGTGTAGGATGTATAATACCACCCAGAGTCTACCAAGATCAGGTCACCCATCCAAACTCAGCACCGAGCAAGCAGGAAACTGGTTCAGGATGTCACTGTAAATCCAACAATGACTGTGAAAGATCTGCAGGTTCTATGTCCAAGATGGGGGTCAGCGTTCATCAAACAACAATATCCCGTTCCCTTCACAAAGCTGGTCTCTATGGCCATTTCATTGTATACTGAGTCGAGGCTCATGGAAGAGCTTGCACAGTGAACCGATTCGGATGTAACAGATAAAAGCACACATGCATGGAGAAAGAAACTCTGAGGAGGAAAAACTGAAAATTTATGAGGAGGGATTTTGATGCAGTTAACGAGGGTAGAAAAGATCATGGTTTTGGATTGGGGACAATCTGATGTCGCGGTGAACAGCCGTCTTGAAGCCTTGCAGGGAAGAATAAGATTGGGGAGGATGTGGAAGTTGATTCCACAGACAAGAAAAAAAAGAGGAACAAATGAGCAGGGGTGAGCAGTGATCCTGGATTTAGGTAGTTTTACCAGAAGAGGGTTGATGTTTGACCGTCTCAGTCCTGCATAAACCTGGAAAGGGTGCGGGGACGACGATGACAAAATATGGAAAGAGCAAGAGGGTGGAAGATCAGAAAAGAGGTGGTAGAAGACAGAGAGACCACCGACATGTCTGCGATGGCAAAGAGATAGACCCATCGACTCAGTTTCAGTGTGAGAGATTCCAATGATCTTGAAGGCCTTGGTTTCCACGGTATCAATCTGAGAAAAGATTTGAGGTCGGGGAACCAGCTAAGAGGGGAGAGCTGTATTCCATCAAGCTGTGGATGATGGCCTTGCAGGTGGATAGGAGTTCAGATGTGCCAAGGAAAGACTTTGTACAATGGAGGAATCCCAGTCGACAGCTGACTTTGCAGGCCAATGTCGAAACGTGGTTTGCCAAGAAAGATAATGGCTGATGGTGAAACACATGAGTTTGAGTTTGAATGACTGTAACCTCTCAAGCGGATTAAGAAAGTAGATAGGAGGGGTTTCCCGATGGTTGTTTGAGAAAGAGAGAGATAGTGAGAGTGTGAGATGTGTCAGGACAGAACGACATATTCCAAGTGTTTGACGAGCTTGTGACTTTTTTTCTTTTTCATGGTCTGGATAGAGGGAAGAGACAGCCTGCCTGTCTGAAGGATGAGGGATGTCACAGCAGAGGGTGGAGTTATCAGCAAATAGATAAAGAGGATTTTCCGGAATCAGAGAGATCAGTTATGAAGATGTGGAATAGGACTGGGCCCAGGTGATGGCAAGGTGACTGGTGGCAAGAGAGAAGCCATTACTGCAAAAGGCACATCTAAAAGCACGTATGGAGTTTGTGAAAAAGCATCTTAATGATACTGCAGGCATGTGGAGAATCTGACATTGCTATTGGTTAGTCGGCCTGCAGCATGTTCAGTCCCTCTCCTTATCCGGAATTCACTCTGGTTGGCAAAGATGTGCAGATCAAGTAGGTTTCCTACTTCACTCGCTGCAATGTACAGCTGTCCATGTGTCACAACATGGTTGTTGGTTGTTGAATCAGGGAGTGTGTTCATTGAGGTCTTTTCGTTATGGTAAAAACCTAACTGGCGGCTGTTCCTCAGGAAATAGAGATCTTGGGCACCTTTTAGACTATCGGAAACAAGTGCGATGTCTTCAGCATACTCGAGATCAGTGATGAATTTTGTGGGATGCCTTCGATCTGTTCTCGGGCTAATTGATCATGAATTAATCATTAAGTTATCGGGCTAATTAGTCATTGTCCCTTTATCCTTGCATGGTTCAAGTGAAAGGCGTAAGATATTATCTACAACTATAATGAATAGATCGGGTGTGAGGGTGTCACCCTGAAGGAGTCCCACCAGCAGGTCAAGCAAGTCGGTCTGCCTGTCGCTGGAAGAACAGACGGTTGGTGTATAAAAGTTTGATGGCATTGATGATTTTGAGTCGGAACACCACATCCTGTAATCCTAATATTTGGAACATTTTAGATCTGTCACTAAAATCAAAAGCCTTTTGGAAGTCAATGAATACTATTGTAGCTTCTCTGGTTGAGTTTTTACTCTCCTCAACAATTCCTCCTCGGGACAGGATTTGGGAAAGTGTGCATGGACCTTTTCTAAAACCATTTTGGTTTGGACCACTCAAGCAGCGAGTATGAAACCCATGTCATTATCAAGGTCTTTGTCTGAGGAGTTCCAGGAAAACGTCCGTCGTTATTTATTTATTACTATGTGTGAAAATGCATCATGAAGAAGATAATTGGGTTTGGGGGTGTTTATTGGCACAATTAGGCTGCTCACGATCACCTGGGGTTTGCACATATTATCTCATGGGATTGTGAGTTGGAAAAGCGACCGTGATGGTGTCCATAACGTGTTGGAGCCATGCTGTTGCTGTTTTGATTGTGGTTTCTGTGAAGTCTGTGATATCATGATGGGGCAGGGGAAAGAGTTATTCCTCCGTTTTGATGAGATAATGAAGAAATGTGTAATGATCGATGTGGGAATGCCCTTTTGGCTTTCTTAGTGGGAGAAGGATGGGAGGGGAGGATAGAGAGTTGGGATTGTGAGGATGGCTGGGGGGGGGGGAGAACAATGGGACAGAGTTGGAAGGGGTAGATTGAAGCTTTTGGGGGGAGGGGGAATGGTTGATGACTTTTGTTTGGGAGGGTGGGTTGTGGAGTTGTTGTGGGGGTGGGGGAGGTTGAAGAGTTGTGGGGGGAGATAGGTTCAGGAGGGAGTTTCAAGGCTTGGAGTGGGGAGGGGATTGAAGCCTTAGCATTTGGAGGGGGAGGTTTAGGACGGGGTTTGGGGGGGGAGGGGGAGAGTTGATGACCTGGGGTTTGTGAGGGGGTGGGGGTTGAGGACTTGAAGCAAATGACCACAATAAGGGAATGTGTTTGCCGGATTTAATGAAAATCCCTCCATCAATTTTGGAGAATCAATTTAAATGATGTTCCTGGAGAGGCAGATAAATGGAACATCCATCATGGCGTCAGTGCACATCTCTTTGTAACTCTCGCCAGAGCACAGGGGATTGCATTTGGGTCCGTTTTTCTGTTTGTTTGTTTGTTTGTTTGTCTGCACAGAACTTGTGTTTTTCTTGTAATGGCTTGTCGGATTGAGACAAAATTTTCACCATAAGAGCGACAACTCATGTAGAATGTTTTAATTATAATTATGACGTCATAGGTTACGTGTTGTGGCAGCCATGTTGGAAAAACGGAGAAAATATTCTGGCTTCTATTTCTGAAACCGCACCAAGGAAAAAATTGAAACTTGGCACATGGCAAGTTCTCTAATGGGGAATAGGTGTGATTTTTTTTTAATGACGTCAAAGGTGCCTTCATCATGACGTCATAATTGCATATGTAAAACGCTACATCCGATCAGTATGAGCATTTTTGAGGATCATCTTGGGATAAATTGGTCCACAGAAAAATATATTGATGATGTCATCGGTCACGTGGTTCAGCGGCCATCTTGTTTTTTGTTTTTTAAACCTTCAAAAATCTTCTTCTCTGAAATGGCTGAACAGATTGAGGCAAAACTATACATGTACGACCGACCGCCTATCCATGAAGAACAAAACGTCCACACATATGATGTCATAGGTCACATGTTTGGCAGCCCTATTGGATTTTCCCTAAAACCCTACAAAAAAATCTTCTCCAGAACGGCTCGAGAGGAAACATCACACAAATATGTTCCACAAGCCTTGGGGATACCAGGATATTCATGAATAATTGATGTCACATGGTCTGGCAGTCATATTGGATAAAACAAAAATCTTTTAAAAATGATTTCTCTTGTAACGCTTCATCTATCGACGTGAAACTTCACAATTATGATCTAGAAATATAGTTTTTAAATTTCAACCTGATTGGACACATGATCTGGCAACCAGAATTATTAAATTTTTTTGATCTGGGTTCGTTTTTGATTTCTTTATTTATTTCAATAAGGTTCACTTGGCTGTGCCTTGATGGGTTTGAGGGTAGAGGTGCAGCTGCTGAAATGTGAATCCTATTCAAGTTCCTCCTGATGATTTCATCTTTTCTTTTTGTTTGTTTGGGTTCATTCTGGATACTCCAATGCAGGACTTGTACCTGTTTGGTCTTCCATTTGATTTGAATTGAATTTATTTTAATCCTTTTCTGAATTCAATTGAATATTAATAAACGTCATGGGTCCGAGTCAGGTGTCTGATCAAAGTGGGACATCTTCGTCATTACTGCCAGCTCAGTTATAAATTGGCAGTTCTAGTTATGTCTCTAATTAATTATGGAACACAAAACTGCACAAACACCACACAAAACCTCACAAAACAAGTCCTGGTAAGGGTCTGCAATCTCTGCTTGATCTTTTTCTGGTTACCTGTGCAATAGGCAGGATTTTTGAACCCCCTCCCCATCCAGGTATGCTTTATAAATGTCAATTCCATCCATTCCCCCATTCCTATGAATTCAAACTCCTCCATTTTCTTTTCCATTTTCCTCTTTCCATAACCTCTTTCCATTTTCTCCCCCTTCCTTACACACACTGCCTCACACCTTCCTTTCTCTTTTCTATTTTCTCTCATTCTCTCCCTTTTATTGATTTTAATTTTATGAATACCTGTATTTGCCTTTCCCATGCTTTTGTGTGCCTACGTAATAAATACAAGTAATAAAAACATTTTTAAATGAAAAAATATGTAGGGATGTTACTCCAAAAAGTATGTAAACAAGGTAGGGATGGTCATGAGCAATGATCGTGTGTGTGTTTGAGTGTGTGTATGTGTGTGTGTGTGTGTGTGTGTGTGTGTGTGTGTGTGTGTGTGTGTGTGTGTGTGTGTGTGTGTGTGTGTGTGTGTGTGTGTGTGTGTGTGTGTGTGTGTGTCATCCTGGATCCATATTTACAGGTCGTCTACAATCCAGGAGAACATCTTCTCGACTGCTCCTTAAAGGGGAACCCAAACACAATGTTTTTATTTCTTTATGAAAACCATTGAGAATCATTAATCACGGTTTAATATGAAAGGAAAACAAACATTGATTTTTTTTTTTTTTTTGCCAATCACAAAGTGTCAACCCTGGAGTGTCAATTTTCCATTTCACCAGTGACGTCACATCTGGAATCCATATTGATCCGAACGGTGGTTTAAAATAGAGAAACGGGACGAGTTGAGCTCGGATTGTGACGCTGATTCCACTATCATCAGCAACTCTGATTATTCTGAGAGTGTAGAAACTAATCAGTGGGATTTCGAAAGAACAGCTGGACACAAAATCAGCCATAGAAATGATTTGGGGGGGGGGATTGTGGAACCGTATCGTTTAGAACCTTGTGCGAGTGATTCAGCGGAAGAAGGTAAAAATGTTTGTGAAGAAGAAAACGCTGGTCACATGATCAATTCAGCTCAGTAGGGCTTGATTTTCCATTTGATTAGAAGATTATAAGGGAGGGACTTTGTTTTGATCCATAAATCGGTTTATATATTACACGGGCAGAAATACCAATCATTGCCCACATACCTTGTCCCACCATCAGAGGCTCACCAGGTGTCTTGTATGTTATGGGATCATCCTGTATCATATTTTTCCTGAACGCCACTTGTGTCCGTGCCGTGTCCCACTAGCATGTTCGTGAGGTTTCGATGTCCTTCGACGGTGGATTGGGGAATGTGGAGGGTGGAAGTGTGGGATGGTGGTGAGTATTGTTGGGTTGATGACTGTGTGGATGGTGGAGGGGGGGGGTGCAGGAGAGTGGTGGGGGTGATGGTTGTGCTGGGGGGTGGGATGTAACTGAAAAGCTCACTGGTGTCACTTAAAAGCCACTCCAGCAGAGTACCTCCTGTGCAGCTTCCCTTCACAGGGCAGCTCACCAGATGTCGGGATTAGGGCAAAGCCTTCGAGACTCCCAATTTTTGATGATAGGAGGAAAAACACGAGGTAACCTTCACGGGTTGAATTGTGGTAGTGTATGTCAGTGTGGTGTTGAGGTGTCGTTCACCAGATTGCGGTCTCCTTTGGTTAACCTGACGCGGTCCTTTCAGGTGGGTGCCTGGAATGTCCGACCCCAAGAGAGGATGATCACCTGTCTCTGTTATCGTCTGAGCTCATGCGTTTGAACATCGGTATTGCAGTACTCTCTGAGGTTTGGATACTGGATAGTTGTGATATCATTGCAGGTGGTTACACCTATTATTGGTCTGGTCACCCTGATGGTGACCATTCCCAAGGAGTTGATGAAGCTGTGTCCAATATGCTGACTCCAATGATAATTGAAGTAACACTGGTCAACAAACATATTATGAGACCAAGGTTTCATCACTTCTTGGTTGTCATTCCCCTGATCTCTGTATATGCTCCAACTGAGGTGAGTGATCTCACCGTGAAGGATGCATTCTATGCCACGCTCGAGTCTATGGTTGATTAGTGTCCCAGGCGAGATACTCTTCTCGTCTTTGGGGATTTCAATGCATCGATTGGAACTGATAGGGATGGTTATGAGACGTGTGTTGGTCCCCATGGATCTGGAACTGTGAACCAGAATAGCACTGAGTTCCTTGACTTTGCAAGAAGTCATGGACTTAGGGTGGCTGGTTCATGGTTTCATTGCCAACAAGTTCATCGCTGGACTTGGTATTCCAACGCTGGTGGTGTGGCAAAGGAGATTGACCATGTCCTCATTGTTGGTCGCTGGTGGATGATCCAGATTTGCAGGGTCTACCGGAGTGCTCAGTTCCTCAATACTTACCACCGGCTTGTTGTAGCCACTCTGAAGTTGCAGCTAAAATCCGGGAGAATGGTAGCATCCTAACCAAGGCTGGATATTGGCAAGCTCAAGGATGAGAGGGGAGCTGGGGTGTTTGCGAACAAGCTGAGTTGAGATTTGGGGGGTCTGGGTGCTTTGGGGGATCCTGAAGAGTTGTGGAGTGCCTTTGAGATCACCGTTCTTGATGCTGCCAGTGGATGTCTTCAAACTCACCGTAGGGCGACGAATAATTTTGTCTCTCAAGGGAGACTGGACACTGGATACCATTGACCAGAGTCCCAGGGCCAGGCTTAATGGCACAGCTGAGCTGTTCAGGGTGTTGAGGAATAAAACTGTACGTGTGCTCAGGGTGTACAAGGAGGCCTATGTGCGAGGAATCTGTGAGGGGGTAGAGCATCACCTGTGGCCAAGTGATTCTCGTCCTGCTTACAGGGGAATTCACACATTGCGTTCGTCCAAGCCCGTCCCTCAGTGTACTGCAGTTAGAGCAAAGGGTGGTGGGCCATGAGAGAGGAGTCCGAAGTGAAGGCCCGCTGGGCTGGTTACTTTGAGCGGTTGTACCAGGCTAATCCACCGGCTGTCGAGTTGGACGTCAGGGGTGTTACAATCCCTGTTGCTGACCCTCCAATCAACTGTGGTCCACCTTCGTTTGTGGAAAAACAGGCTGTGGTGAACCGGTTGAAATGGGGTAAAGCGCAAGGGATCTGTGGCATCCATGATGAACTTCTCAAGGCCAATGGAAATGCTGCACTCTCAAGGAGGAGAGAGGAGCTGGGGTGTTTTTTCTTTGTATGCAGTTCTTTGCTCTGCCTGGAACACAGGCATCATCTCAACTGACTGGAAGAGGGGCCTTGTTGTCCCTCTCTGGAGATGGAAGGGTGATCGCCAAGACTGCAACAACTACCGAGGTGTGACGCTGTTCTCAGTGTCGGGCAAGGTCTTTGCTCGGATAATTCTTGATAGGGTTCTCCACCATCTGCTTGAGCACCAGCATCCAGAGCAGTCAGGCTTTACATCAAAAAGGTCAACGATTGACCGTATCCTTGCTCTTTGGGTCCTCACTAAACACAGACGAGTGTTTCAGCAGGGGTTTCTTGCAGCCGATGTTTATCTCTGTAAAGCGTTTGATTCAGTGAATTGGGATGACCTCCGGAGGATTCTTGGTCTTCGTGAGGTGCCACCAAAACTGATAAATCTGATGTCTCAACTATACTCTGGTACTGAGAGTGCTGTGAGATGTGGTGTCATCTCTGATTTATTTCCAGTTGTTACTAGAGTTCATCAGGGGTGTGTGCTGCCCCCCACACTTTTCAGCACTTGTTTGGACTGGACTATAGGAAGGATGTCAGAGAGATCAAGCTGCGGTGCATCGTTTGGGAATGTCAAGATCCTTGACCTTGATTATGCAGATGATGCAGTCATCTTTGTGGAGACTTTAGATATACTTTTGCGGGTCCTCGATGTGCTTAATGAGGAGTCGGAGCCACTGGGATTATGGGTTTCCTGGGTCAAAACTAAGATCCAGGCTTTGAATGACATATTGGATACTGCTGTCCTGTCTGTGCCTGTTTGTGGTCAACGATTGTTTGAGGATGTTTGAGTGTTTGAGGATGTTGAGGTCATGGAGAGATTCACTTATCTTGGCAGTAATATTCATGTCCCTGTTGGCTGTGAGCCAGAGGTCAACAGACATCTGGGTCGAGCCTGGGGAGTCATGGATTCACTGGATTATGGGGTGTGGCCCTGTCGGGACCTGTGCAGGAGGACAAAAGTCTGAGTCTTCAGGTCCTCGGTGCTTCCAGTCTTACTCTATGGGTGTGAGACTTGGATTCTGACCAGTGATCTGAGACGGGGACTTTATTCCTTTTTAACCAGGGGTCTCTTTGGAGCATCGTTGGCTATTGCTGGTCGGATTTTGTGTCCAACGAGCGGTTGCTATGAGACACTCAAATGAAATTTGTTACCTGCATGGTCCGTGAGCATCAGCTGCGGCTGTATGGACATGTGGCTCGTTTTCCTGACGCTGATCCTTCTCACCAGATTCTCTTAGCAAGGGAGTCTCGTGAGTGGAGGAGCTCAATTGGCCGACCAGGTTCCTTGTGGTTGCAGCAGGTTGGTCGGCATCTCATGGATATGAGGATGGGCCAAGCATCTACCTGGGGGATGGCCAGATGGAGGCCCCTGGAGTATCGATGGAAAGTGGACGCAGCGACGTGCTGCTCCCGTGCCTGCTCCCATGTCTGACCTGGCCTGACCTGTGGTATGAAACCATCTTGGTTTGTATTCCTCTACAACCAACAACGATGCATATACTCGGCATATTTGTGGAAAATCGAAAATTATTCACTGTTTTAGTTAGATCGTACCCCACGAAAGTACAGCTCTGTTGCTCGATTTCCTTTCGTGACATCAAGGCTAATCTGAAGAAAAAGATTTCGTCTTTTAATCGCAAATTTACCGACTTTATATATCTTCAATCGGAAAAAGAATCTCTTCTGTTTGGTATCAAAGGATAGATTATCGTTGAGGTGCTCTTATCATTTGGGTTCCCCTTTGAAGAACCAAATTAATATCAAAATGGGGGGTGGGGGGTCTCTGACCCCTCCCCTACCAAAATTAAATTTAAAAACATGTGAGTTCTTTAAAAAATAATTAACGTTATTAATTTTACATAATTAATAATGTCGTTGGTTGGTTCTGGGATACTACCAAAATTAATGAAATAATTCACCACTTACCATCTTTCTTCGAGCATTAATACCAATGATAAGATATTTTTGTCAATGTTTTTTTTTACAGTTTCTGATGGATTAATTATAATGTATCTCTCTCCTTCAGGGCACATTAACCATTTTTTTCAATTCCTCTTTTCAACGCTGGTTGGGTAGTTCAGAAAAGCAACTTCCTTTCCTCTGTCTGGTAAATTCCAATACGTGGCAGGGACACAAAGGTGGAACTTTTATCTAAAGTAATCTTTTTCTCGACAAATGGGAAAGAACAAAGTGAAACATTTACATTTTGTGCAAAAACAGTGATGGAATCCTAATATGGCAAGAAAGAGAATACAAAATATGATTGAAAAAAACTTTTAGAAATACAACAAATGAAACAACTAATAAATTAATTATCACAATCCCAGAGGGAACAGAAATAAAATGTCTGTTTCTAATGATAGAAAAATCATTTTAAATAATCTACACATATGTATAAAAAGGAAAAGCACAGCCCGTGAAGCCGTCTGTGAAGCCGTGTGACTGCAGTATATGCCTTTTAATTACATACTGTTTGAACATCAGTTGGACCCTGATTTCACACACTTACGTCTATTAATTACGTACTATTGGAATATACTTTTTGATGCTTTGGACTGCAGAGTCCCCTTCGACCGTTGAAGATCCTTCAAGACACTTAACACCCCAAAGACCCTCAAAGACCAAAAAGACCCTTTATGACCCATTAAGCCCCCTTTTACCTTGAAGACCCCTTTTACATTTAAGACCCTTTTGACATTTGACACCTTTCAATCCCTTCACCGTTTGCCTTTTATACCCTTTATACATTTACAGCCGTTCAAGTCCCTTTAGACACCTTAGACCTTAACACTATGAAGACAGATGAGACAGTTTTGACCCTTGACCATTTCGAGCTTTTGACACTTGGACCTTTTGATATTACAAATAAATATAATATCACCAATATTACAAATACATTTGTACAAAATAAATGTTTGTATTTCGATTGGTGTGAATCATGAGAACGCAGCAAATATGTAAGGTAAATCTCTGTAACGACATGTGAAGAGGCGAGCATAGCGAGTTGATATGCGCCAGTCTTAATATAAATATGACGAACAATATTCTCATGAAATAATATAAAGTAATCTTTCCTAATATAAATCGTGAGAAAAACTTATCTCCATAGAATAAATTAAAACTACTGTAGAAGGGCACTCGGTGGAGCGCGCATACCTCCACCACGTAATACCTGATCCACGAGAACATATTGGGCCAAATCCATTTTTGAAATATCATGCTATACAGTACTATATCGTTTTTGTCCCTATCTCTCAATGGTGAAGAATCACTTTAAGATTAAATAATCCTCACCTCGGGATTCGGATCTTCATCAAAATCAAATTAATTTGTCCTTGTCACACCCAACCTGTCCACCAAGTTTCATCCGAATCCGTCCACAACTTTTTGAGATATTGCGCTGTTTGTTTTAGGAGGTTGTGGTGGGGGTTAACTGTGACAATAATATACTGTGACACGCTGTAATAGCCTGTGATACGCTGTAATATTTGCAATCAGGATTTTTTTTTTAAATCAAACTTTAAAGAACACCTAACAACTTGCAAATATAAAATCAACATTGGAGAAATCTAACGTATGTACCCCCAAAATAATATACTGTGACATCTGTAATAAAGATATTAGGAAATTAAACTTTAAGAGGAACTTAGACACCAAAAAAAGAAACCTTGAGGTAGAAGTGAAGTTTGAAGATAGCACATTTAATGGGAATGTTGAAGTAGCGTTTTTTTTTTATTCCAAAAGCCCCACAATCTAACCTTCACACAGTATACTAAAAGCTATCCCATACAAAGAAAAAATATAACCAAAACAATTTAGGAATTAAGAGCTTTGGATTTGAGGCAACAATAGCAAAAAGAGTAGATGAACATGAAGAAACTGATTATGTCAAGACGCATACTCAATCGTATAAAATGGCAACATTTTCGGATTTTTAGACTCTTATATTTAGAAAGAACTACAAAATTTTGAGAGAGAGAAATTTGATGACCAAACTGAAGGCTCAGGATTTATAATTAAAAATTATAATTAAAAAATGTTGAGATTTACACATCTTGAAATCTGACGCATTATCAGCATTATCTTACAAAGACCTTCCTAAAACCATAAAAGATAAAAAGGCAGGAATCAACATCTTGAAAATATTTTCAAGTGTTTGTGTGTTTGTGCGTTTGTGCATTTGTACGTTATTCTTTCACAGGCAAACCGTAGCACCCTGGTGCCCCAAACTTTGGATGTACGTACTTCAGAACCTGGGCAAGGTTTTAAGCTCAAACACATTGACCTTGACATCCATTTCGAGGCTACCAAAGAACGCCATCAAGTGTATATTGGGATGTGGGGTCAGGCAGTGCTGCCGCCGGCTTTCAGGAAAAAGGTAACCATGAGGCCAATAACTCCACGACTTTTCAATGTCCAACACACCCCAAAACCACCGCTGGGAAAAGCACACCTAGCCAAACAGTGCCGGGTATCACGCCCTCCCCCTCCCTCCTCCGGGGAAGCACCGGTTAGCTCCTGCTAGTAGAAAACAAGAAATAGAGCAACCAGAGATTGCAGACTCTTGCCAGGACTTGTTTTGTGTAGTTGTGTATTCAGTGTAGTGTTTGTGTACTGGTATGTTACATAATAATAATAAGATAGATCTAAAACTGCCAATTTATAACTTCTGGTAGTGATGACTGGATACCAAGACGTCCCGCTTTGATGCAACCCAACTTTGATTGGACACTTTACCGAGAACCTTTACGTTTATTATAATTCAGAATGGGATTAGAATAAATTCAATTCAAAACAAATGGAAGAACAAGTACTGTAGGTACAGTACTGCATTGGAGTCAGAAGGAACACGAACAAGCAAAAAGCAAAGATGAAGTCATCAGGAGGAACCTGGATAGGATTCAGATTTCAGCTGCTACTCCTCCACCCTCAAACGCATCCAGGCACTGCCAAGTGAGCCTAATTTAAAAAATAATCGAAAAGAACCCAGATTCAAAACATTAAATAATTCTGGCTGCCAGAGCATGTCTCCGATCAGGTCAAAATTTAAAACATTGTTGCGGATTCGCGCCCGCCGGCGTGCGGATGGCCACGTAACTCAAATCGCGGCACGTCGCCCACCGGACGGACAATTCAGTCGTGACCCTCTCGGACTAACGCCGGGAACTAGTCACGGGTGGACCTTTCGGCCTCACCACGATCGTGCCAATCGGCCCCCCGCGTGGGATAGGGTTGCTCGCCAAATTCGACCTACCTAAGTACCCACACGGAGGGTAGACCGGGCGATCGCACCTCGCCGCAGGTCGACTTCGGACACGGGCCACTTTAAGCGACCCGTTCCGTACTATCGGGATAACCGAGCGGTGTTATCGTCGGCCTCGACGGTTCGATTAATTATCGGGCGTTTTAGCCCACGACCAACCCTTTACGTGAAGTAAGATGGAGATTCAATAGAGGAAAAGACGAAGCGAAACGGGAGAACAGTTCAACATAAAGCACATTTATTTCGCGATGAACGGAAAGCACACATATACAATTACACCAAAAGCAAATGTAAAAGAAGAAGAAACACAATAATACACAAAAAGCAAATGCAACAATGCAGATCTAACCGACGACCGAGCACACGGCAACACTTATACAGTTTTACTTCACAGACGGCGCCGACAACACATACACTCAAAGCAAAAGAAAAGGACCACCCTCAAGGATGAGAGGGGTAGCGGGCCTGGGGCCGAGACCGCGTCGCGCCTACCCGTCTGATGATGAGCCGCAAGATGGCGGTGGCGCCCCGACTCCCCGGGCCTCGCGGACAGTGTCTGGTAGGGGGTGGGAACGGGGCCCCCTTCTCGCACTATCTCAGTGCGGGGGGAAACAGGAGGGGGTTGTTGATGCTCGGGGGGGGGGGTGGATATCTCCCTGTCTCGGGTCCCGCGACGAGCGTCTCCACCACGACCTCGGTCGCGCCGCCGGCCTCTCCCTCCGCAGCTCCCCGACTCCGACACGAGCACCCCCTCGACCGCCTTCGCCGCCGCCACCTCTCCACAGCTCCGTCCAACCGCCCTCTCCGTCTCCTCTCTTGACTCGCCCCAACTCTTCACTGGCTCTGAACTCTTCACTCTCTCCCCTCCGAACTCTTAACTCTCTCCACTCCGAACTCTTAACTCCTCCGAACTCTTAACTGCCTTGACTGACGAACGCAGCCCCTTATATGCCCCGTGGCCTCGCTCCATCACCTTCGACCCTTTACCTCCGACCCTTCACCTCTAACTGGCTCCCCATTGGACCGAGGAAAAGTGGGCGTGAATGCTTTTTGATCCATGAATTTGCATATAGCGATATTACTCCAACGCACGTGGAGGCGGGGCCAAATCACCCCACGCTCGCCGATAGGACGGAACAGAAGTGGGCGTGAGTCGTTTTTGATCCGTTTTCTTCGGAAAGGCCGGCGCTTTTGCACCCCTGCTCGGTGCGCGCCCTGCACGAGTCCAGTATCGGTGCCCACAAGCGGCGTGGGAATGACGGTGATGCGATGGTTGCGAGGGCGAGTTGTGACGGTAAAGGTCGTGGCTGTTGTTGTGAAGCGGCGTTGCGGTTGGTGGTTGTTGTGTGATGGCTGTTGAGACGTGGTTGGTGGTGGTAGTAATGGCGGCTGGTCCAAAATAAAGATAGTAAAAGAAAAACGGCTATCTAGAAGGGTCGCAGCCCGAATGAATGACATTTATTCCCTCTAAACAACGGGTTTGGGCCTAACTACACATATACTTACAGAGATATCTCACCTAAGGGACCTGAATGGTGGTTTGCAAATTTCGTCAACCACAACGCTACCCCCTCCCCTTTTTACAGACTCGTCCCGAGTCGTCAAATTTTCGTGTGCCATCATGTGTAGTTTTCCCCTAGTACATTTTACCTACGGATCCCTGAGTGCGACATTCATGGTATTCATGTCCCCAAAATAAATAACCTGAGGGCTGAGTAACTACCTAAACAACTCACTCACACGGACGACTTAAATAAAATTGCCGGCGCTAAGACAGACATGCCGGGGGCGCACTCATATGTACAGTACATCTTAACCTTAACTTACAAATTTTACACTAAACCATGGCCCAGGATCAATGAACTCTGCAAAAAGAAAGCAGTTAGCAGGGAGCCAGGCTGCTCGCATGCAGTCTCTGACTCAAACAATGCAGGTGACAGGGAACGTGGCCGGCTGCTCACACACAGTCCAAGGCCTTCCCTTTTGAACTGAACGCAGTGAACCACAACGGTGCATGGGCTGCACCAACGCAGTCTCCGTGCCAGCTCAAGTGGCACACGCAATGAACACAACGAATGGAGGGATGAACACAAACACGGTGCACGGGCCGCCACTGCAGGCCCGTGTTGTAGCTGCCAACAGGGCAGTTCTCGCAGCTTGCAAACTGTTGCTTTTACGATGATCCCGGCGCACATGGAAATGAACAGAGGGGGGGCAAAGCAAAATTGAACGGGGCTGGTGAACGTGGGCAGTGGGCATGGCATGGCAAGGCAAAGGCAGCAGGCAAACACAGCCTGCAGAACCAGGCCGTTGCAGGCAAACACAGCCGGCAGATGAACCGGCCGGCACAGGCCTTGCAGCAACACAACAGCTGCCGATGAAGTGGGCCGGCACAGGCCTTGAAGAAAAACAGCCAGCCGGCAGATGAAGTGGGCCGGCACAGGCCTTACAGCAACACAGCCAGCAGATGAAGCTGGCCAGCCTTTGCCGTTCAGTGGAGGTTGGTGGAGGGAGTGCGGTGGTGCTGGCCACTCGGAAGGCGGGCTCGGACCTACCCTACGGTCTCCCTCCCAACCTATCGCCTTTGCCTGTCACTGTCTATACCCACTCCCTTAATTTGTCAAACCCCAATTTAGCCCCAACTTATTTTATTTTTTTTACTTCCCCACTATAAATCGTCCCCTAACCCCCTGTACTGTCCTTGTTCGGCTAACCTATCCTGTCACCGAGCCTACTCCCAACCCCTACGTTCCCTTCCCGGAGGGGAATAAGGGAGAGCTAGCGTCCTGTGTCGAGGCCCAATTCAAGCCTCAGAATGGCCTCCCCAGAGTTCAGCGATCTATAACCAAAGTGGGTCCAGCGGCCCACAACGAGAGCGAGGGGATGGATGGTGCGGAGGGGTACACTTCCTATCTACCCTAACCATTTAACTGTTAAACTACCCCGGGGCTTTCAACAAGCGCCTCTCGCTTAAACTATTGGTTCTAACAACCCAGATTCCCGTCGCCTGTGTTGGTGTCCTCACAATTTCGGGCCTCGCCCCCCAATTTTCTTCCCGTGCCCTCACACGGTCTCATGGCTGGGACACGTGGCTCCCTTTGGCAGGCACGACCCTCTGCCAATTCCCCAGCTATGGCACCCCTGGGCACTACACTGCCTCCGAGCCTACCAGCTCCCTAAACACCGGGGAGTGCCCCCCATGGCACCTCCCCTGAAACGCACACGTGGCAGGCTGGCTTCCCAGGCCCCTTTTCGAGGGTCACCCGTGCCCATAACACTGCCCACGCGGCTAATGGCGCCCCGGGCCCCCGCACCAAGCAGGCGCACCCGTGCCCACTACGCTATCCCGGCCCCCCATGGGCCCTTGGCCTACTACGGCCGACTAGCCTGGTGCCCGGGGTACCCACTCAGCGATACTCACCTTTCGCAGCCACGCTCCCAGCCCGTCAACAGGGCTCCTGCACCCCTCCAAACGGGTTTCGAGCCTACATTCACACCAACAACAAAACGACCTCCATTTTTCAATTTGACTAACCCAGCTAACTCACTCTACACTGACCCCGGGGTCCCTTGGGCGGGAGTCACTCCTCCCCCCAATCACTCATCGCACCATGCAGTCCCCATTCGCTCCATACACACAGACCCGCTGGCCTCACTCACTCACCAAGCACATGCTTCCACTTCACTCACCAACTCTTCAACACACTCACCGCTGAACTCTGCCATCCTTCTAACTACCTCCCCTAACTAACTCGTGCTCCCACGTCGTCCCTTAAACTAGTAGCACGTTCCTTTTAACACTACGTAGCTAAACTACGTCCCCTCTACACATTCACAAGTCTGTCACTGTCTCCAAATCATCAAAAATCATTTCCCATTTCCCAACCTAAATCTGGCTACAATCCCTCTAACTAATCCATTCCACGGACTCCATGAGGACTTACCCCTGCCCCATGAAGTCGGTCTAACTAAGCTAACCCTTCCCCCTAACTAGTTTCCATCCTGTGCCCTGGTAAGGGGGTCTTCCACCCCTTGCCCGGGAATCCTGTGCACCCGAAAGTGAGGCTTGCCCTTCTTTTTTTTTTTTTTCCCATGCGCAGCACCAGCGCGGTAACTCACAGCTCGCGCACTTTGCACCTTCCCGTGACGTCGTGCAGCTGCACGTGTTCCTCGTCCCTCCTTGGACGGTACTATCCGGCAGGGATACCCCTCCTGCCGGATTCCAACCCCACGTGCAGCCATGACGTCACCGTGCGCATAAAAAAAAACACAAGCCCCACGTCTCGAGGGGTTCCCCACGCGAACACATGTGCTTTGCCCGTTGGAGCTTAACACACACGATCGCGTGGAGAACCCGTCCGGTCCAAATCCATAATCCTGCCTAAACTTTGTCCGTCCGCGGGATCGGCAAATCCACCGCGTGCGTTTCCGGACCGGGACTTCACTCTCGCAAGCGAGCACGTGGGGGCCTCGTGCGTTGCACAGCACGGACCTCGTGCTCACTGCTGGGTGAACCCGGCACGGTCCCCGAAACAACTACAGCCGCTACTCGGCTTTCTTTCCTCACATGTCGCCGTCGTCGCCATTCGACCCACGCACACCTGCGTGTTACGACGCTCACACTCCATTCCATTACATTCACCTCGGGAGACGCGGCTGCATGTTCACACATGCCCACCGACATCTCCCTTACATACCGCTCTCTCACACACGGTCTCCCTTGCACTCGGCCGTTCACTCACGCATGCCATTACCCTTGCACAAACCACACCACTCACACACGCGGGGGCACTCACCCGCGGTTCCTCATCCACACACTGTGCCTCACTCATACACCGTGCCTCACTCACACACGCGGGGGCACTCAACCGCGGTGTTTCATCCATACTGGCCGTTTCATCCACACACACGGCCTCTTCCATTTGCGGTGCCCCTTTTACACACGGCGTGCTGGGAAGCACGTACTCCGGCACAATCGCCACCACACCACTCACACACGGGGTCGCTTCCACACACGGGGACGCACTCACACCTTGCACCACACACACAGGGACAACTACACTGGGGATTCGTGTCCCCACAAGGGTCTCCGGGGCCTCTATACCCCCCAACCTCTCCGTGCACCTGTCCACAGCACTCCTCCCCTCGACCTCGCAAAGCACGACCGAACTCACCTGGTCGTGACTCGCCTCAAGGGGGCATACTCCCTCCCCTCGTTCCTGGAGGAGGCCATCCAACTGCTCGCACAGGGTCTCTACCCAGTCCGCGAGCTCACCCCCATTATCCTCCACTACCTCCGTGTGTGTGTGTGCGTCACTTACCCCGTCTTCATCGTGTAGTCTTCCCTCTATCGTTCCCATCTCCCGTGTCTCTACCAACTCAGTCACCTCTTCACCCTTTACCTCCCTTGTCTCAACGATTATTTCCGTCTCTTCCCTTATTATCTCCCTCGTGCACGTCTCCGTCACCCCAATTAGTTTGTCCCTCTCGGTTACCGTCACGACCCTCGCCCAACACGTCCCCCGAATTATTTTTTCACCCGCCTCCACCGCGGGCCCGACAGCCGTTGCACCCCCTCCCAGCTCGTTCGCTCCCACACGTAGAGTCGCCATTTTAAGCTCCCTGGTAACGGCCTTCATGCCCGCCTGCAGGCATCGGCCCATGTTCTGCGTCTCACCCCGCAGCTTTTTCGTTTCTTCCTTCATGTTTGTTTCCATCTTTTCGTTCATGCTTTTTATTTCATCCATTTTTTGTGTATTCACATCCATTTTCGTTTTCATTTCCGCATTCATTTGTTGCGCATCCGCATTCATCTTTGCCAGCATGGTGAATGGCTGGGCCATGTCGGGTGCGCTTGGGTGAGCCGTTTCGGCAGGGATCGGGGAAGGGTTTTGGTGGAGAGGGGGAGGGGAGGTGTCATACACCGCGGCCACCGCCGCACCTATTTCGGGCTCTGGGTTCAGTTGGGCGAGTCCGTGTTCCTGCACAACCAACATTTCCTGCACGGGGATTTCATCCTGGACCATGGATCCTACATTACTACACATATACATTTCTAATACCCCCGGTTCCCGCTCGCCTTGAGACGCCATCTTATTTCTCGTAAAGGGTTAATTTAGCTCGCTCGTAATTTGGAGGGAATCGGGGGTCGCTTCTCTCACCCCTGGACCGATTCCCGTGAATTTAGTTGGAGACAGGAGAGCCCGTTTTCCCGTTCTCCGATACCAGTGCCGCGAGGAGGGCGATGAGTTTATATCGCACGACCTGACACCAGTGTTGCGGATTCGCGCCCGCCGGCGTGCAGACGGCCACGTAACTCGAATCGCGGCACGTCGCCCACCGGACGGACAATCCAGTCGTGACCCTCTCGGACTAACGCCGGGAACTAGTCACGGGTGGACCTTTTGGCCTCACCACGATCGTGCCAATCGGCCCCCCGCGTGGGATAGGGTTGCTCGCCAAATTCGACCTACCTAAGTACCCACACGGAGGGTAGACCGGGCGATCGCACCTCGCCGCAGGTCGACTTCGGACACGGGCCACTTTAAGCGACCCGTTCCGTACTATCGGGATAACCGAGCGGTGTTATCGTCGGCCTCGACGGTTCGATTAATTATCGGGCGTTTTAGCCCACGACCAACCCTTTACGTGAAGTAAGATGGAGATTCAATAGAGGAAAAGACGAAGCGAAACGGGAGAACAGTTCAACATAAAGCACATTTATTTCGCGATGAACGGAAAGCACACATATACAATTACACCAAAAGCAAATGTAAAAGAAGAAGAAACACAATAATACACAAAAAGCAAATGCAACAATGCAGATCTAACCGACTACCGAGCACACGGCAACACATACAGTTTTACTTCACAGACGGCGCCGACAACACATACACTCAAAGCAAAAGAAAAGGACCACCCTCAAGGATGAGGGGGGTAGCGGGCCTGGGGCTGAGACCGCGTCGGGCCTACCCGTCTGATGATGAGCCGCAAGATGGCGGTGGCGCCCCGACTCCGCGGGCCTCGCGGACAGTGTCTGGTAGGGGGTGGGAACGGGGCCCCCTTCTCGCACTATCTCAGCGCGGGGGGAAACAGGAGGGGGTTGTTGATGCTCGGGGGGGGGGTGGATATCTCCCTGTCTCGGGTCCCGCGACGAGCGTCTCCACCACGACCTCGGTCGCGCCGCCGGCCTCTCCCTCTGCAGCTCCCCAACTCCGACACGAGCACCCCCTCGACCGCCTTCGCCGCCGCCACCTCTCCACAGCTCCGTCCAACCGCCCTCTCCGTCTCCTCTCTTGACTCGCCCCAACTCTTCACTGGCTCCGAACTCTTCACTCTCTCCCCTCCGAACTCTTAACTCTCTCCCCTCCGAACTCTTAACTCCTCCGAACTCTTAACTGCCTTGACTGACGAACGCAGCCCCTTATATGCCCCGTGGCCCCGCTCCTTCACCTTCGACCCTTTACCTCCGACCCTTCACCTCTAACTGGCTCCCCATTGGACCGAGGAAAAGTGGGCGTGAATGCTTTTTGATCCATGAATTTGCATATAGCGATATTACTCCAACGCACCTGGAGGCAGGGCCAAATCGCCCCACGCTCGCCGATAGGACGGAACAGAAGTGGGCGTGAGTCGTTTTTGATCCGTTTTCTTCGGAAAGGCCGGCGCTTTTGCACCCCTGCTCGAGTCCAGTATCGGTGCCCACAAGCGGCGTGGGAATGACGGTGATGCGATGGTTGCGAGGGCGAGTTGTGACGGTAAAGGTCGTGGCTGTTGTTGTGAAGCGGCGTTGCGGTTGGTGGTTGTTGTGTGATGGCTGTTGAGACGTGGTTGGTGGTGGTAGTAATGGCGGCTGGTCCAAAATAAAGATAGTAAAAGAAAAACGGCTATCTAGAAGGGTCGCAGCCCGAATGAATGACATTTATTCCCTCTAAACAACGGGTTTGGGCCTAACTACACATATACTTACAGAGATATCTCACCTAAGGGACCTGAATGGTGGTTTGCGAATTTCGTCAACCACAACAATATATTTCCCATTACTATTGGATCATATTTGTGAGGTTTCATGTCAATCAATTAAGCGGTTCAAGAGAAAGGATTTTTAAAAGATTTTCGTTCAATTTAATATGCCTTCCAGACCATGCGACCTATGAATTATTCTTGAACACCCTAGTATCCCCAAGGCTTTGGGAACATGTCTGCAAAGTTTTCTCTCAATCTGTCCAGCCGTTCTGAAGAAGATTTTTTATAGGTTTTAAGGGAAATCCAATATGGCTGCCAAACCATGTGACATATGATGTAACAGGTAAAACATTTTGCTCCTCATGGATAGGTGGTCATAGCCATAAAGTTTCACCTCAATCTGCTCAACTGTTTCAGAGAAGAAGATTTTTGAAGGTTTTTAAAATAAAACAAATATGTGTTTGCCGAACCACGTGACCAATAACGTCATCATTGTTTTTTACTGACCACCAATTTATCCCAAGATGACACTCAAAAATGTTCATACTGATCATATGTGGTGTTCTACGTCTGCAATTATGACATCACAACATAGGCACTTATGACATCATACAAAAATCACACTTATTCCCCATGCGGAGTACTTGCCATGTGCTAATTGTTTCAATTGTTTACCATGGTACAGTTTCAGAGATACAGAGGTCCAAAGTTTTTCCTTTTTTCCAACATGGCTGTCACACCATGTGATGTACGATGTCATAATTATCATTGAAACATTCAACATGAGTCGTCACTCCTGTGGTGAAAATTTTATCAATCCATCAAGCGGTTGCAGAGAAAAACCGAACTCACGTTCTGTGCGGACAAACACACAGACAGATAGACAAAGACCCAAATGCAAAGCCCTCTCCTCTGGTGAGGGCAATGAGGATAACAGATGTTTCCTCTGGTCTATCTTAGCCCATTTATTTTCTCCTCATTCTCATTCAAATAAACTTTATTTAACGATAAAAAGTATGAAAACAAATAAATTATGGAAGGAATAATATATCCAGTTAAATTAACAGATATTTCCAAGTTTGGAAATCAGAATGTTTTCTACCCAGAAATGTCTTTGGGTTAGATAAAGGGAATAAGGTTTATGTATTGAAAAGGTAAAACATTGATATCTAAAAGATGCCTCAACTTCTTTCACACAAAATAAAAATTAGCACAACATTCAAGATATTGCTCAAACCATCAATCAGCATCGATCGATATACCAAAATCAGTCTCAACAGTAAAATTAAAAGACATGAATAAAACCATAAAATATTCTCTTGTGATGGACGCTGACTTTGAAAGTATTCTCGAAAAGATACACTTTTCCCAAATCCAAATCAATTTAGAAAATCTTACCAGATTTTTTAAAAAAACGTTCATTTCCCCCCAGATTTCATTCACAACACCTCGAGGGACATGGAAAAATGCAAACACACGTTGAATAGACGTCCACGTAATGGAACTGACGAATGGAACTGACGAACAACGCCAAGAGGACAGGTGCGAAAGCGACACAACTAGATAGCTATTTAAAATGCATTTGTTTGTCTCCAGCCGTCTAACTTTGTCCAATTTTCTCTAGATTTGTGTTAGTCAAGTTGTAAACTATGTCAGCGACAGTCAAAAATTAAATCACAAAAAAGATATCAAAATAAAATATTTCCTTCTTCTCAGGAAACACTCATCTCTCCAAATATCCACACGAACACCCAATCACAAAACCACAGCAACAACAGAACCACCATGGAGTAAAAATAATGGTGGCAATTTGATTTTGAAGCCCCGACCTGAACAGGAGCAGCCCTGCCCTGAATGGACACAGACTGGCGGAAAATAAATATACGAGGTCCGTTGAAAAGTAACGGGACTGAGCCTGCTGTGTGCTCCACTTACACAATTTGAATGAACGGGATGCGTCACAGTCTTTCACAACATTCCAGCAATATATATATATATATATATATATATATATATATATATATATATATATATATATATATATATATATATATATATATATATATATATATATATATATATATATATATATATATATATATGATTGGTGATGGTTGACTGCGCTCATTGTGTGATTTTTTTTTACAGGGTGTGCTTTACACATTGTCTAGTCTGAGTCGTCGCGCTATGAGTCGTGAGCAGAGAGCCAATCTGAAGTTGCTTGCCAAGCTTGGCAAAACACCTTCCGAATCATTCACAATGCTGCAGCAAGTCGACGGGGGAAGAAACGATGTCACGTACACGTGCATTGAATGGCAAAAGAGGTTCAAAGAGGGACGGGAGGAGGTTGAAGACGAACCACGGTCTGGAAGACCTTCAACGAGCAGAACGGCGGACAACATCGAGCGTGTGAAGCAGATGGTGCGCGCAGATCATCGACTCACGGTGCGGATGATTGCTGAGGAACTTTCCATCAACAAGGACACTGTCTGGAGCATCATCACTGAAAATCTCGAAATGCACAAGGTGTGCGCAAAGATGGTCCCCAAGCTGTTGTCCGAGGACCAGAAACAGCAAAGAGTCACTGTCTGTCAAGACATTATCGAGCGCCTCGAGGACGATCCAGACCTGCTCGGGAGAGTTATTACTGGCGATGAATCGTGGATATTTGAATACGATCCCGAGACCAAATGGCATAGTCGTCAGTGGAAAAGTCCGGCATCACCAAGACCAAAGAAAGCAAGGATGTCTAAGTCGAAGGTCAAGGTGAGGCTCATCGCGTTTTTTGACATCAAGGCCATCGTCCACTTCGAGTTTCTACCACAGGGTCAAACAGTGGATCAATACGTGTACAAAGAGATCCTCCGGCACCTCATGAGATAAGTCCGGGACAAGAGGAGGGATCTGTGGGAGAACAACGCCTGGGTGCTCCACCATGACAATGCCTCTGCTCACAGTGCCCCGATCATCTGACAGTTTCTGGCGGAGAGGAACGTGCCAACTCTGGAGCAACCCCCGTATTCGCCAGACTTGGCACCTTGTGATTTTTTCCTATTCCCCAAGCTCAAGGGGATGATCAAGGGGACCCAATTTCCTGATGTGGAGGCCATCAAAAGGGCCGTGACGACGGAGCTCCAGAGGATTCCAGATGAAGCCTTCTGTGGGTGCACCAAAGCGTGGAAGAAGAGGATGGACAAGTGTGTGAGACTGGAGGGAAACTATTTTAAGGGGACAGGCTGTGATTTCAATATATTTTTTGGAATACAATTTCTGTGAAGTCAGTCCTATTACTTTTTGGACGGATCTCGTATGGATATAAGATGGATTATCCCCAGATAGCTTTTTTGAAAAAATAGGGCATATTGTAATCAGCTCCGTCTGTCCATCTGTCTGTCTGTCCATCCGTCATGCTATATTCTCCAAAATGATTGGGCAGGAATTCACCAAATGTGAAAGTTCTGATCACCACATGGCAAGCAGGTGCATGAGCAGCATCATTTATGGCCCTGCCCCACATGGCAAGAAGCGGCGGGGCCGAAAGCCAAAAAATGCAATTGCATGCACATTTAAAACATTTGTAAATGAAACTTTGTGCAGCATATGCAATCAACATTGGCAGACGCATGAAATTTTAACAATTTTGGTGGGAATTTGACCCCCAGTTCATGCCCCAAGGGGGTGTTGGGACTTCACAGGGATCAAAACTGGGGGAAAATTTTTTTTAACTTGAAATTTGATAATGGATCATTCCTGATGGAACTTTTCGTTTTTTGTCAACATTATCAAGGCTCATATGAGAGCTAACACACAATGCACAGCAAGTGGGGTGGGGGCATGAGACAAGATGGGCAGGAGAGGGAAGGACAAAGCAGTGGGGAACAAAGACATTAGGAGATCTGTGGTCGGGAGAGGGATGGGGTGGGGAGCATGGGGAATACAAGATGGACATTACAGGGACTTCAGGAAGGATAGCAGGGAATTTGAAGGAGGTGGGTTTGGGGTGGATTAAAGGGGGTAGAAAAGATCAAGGATTTGGATGGGGGAAGATAAGAGGTGGTGATGAACAGCTGTTTTGAAGGCCTGGAGGGAAGAATTGGATTGAACAGAGTGCGGGAGTTTATTCCAAAGGTGGGGGAAAAGAGGAAAGAGTGAAGGTGAGCAGCGATTCGTGATTTTGGTAGTTTTAACAGAAGGGGGTGCTGGCGGACCTTGAGTGCCCAAGGGAAATGTGGGGACAAATCACAGACAGAACATGTGGGGGGGGGGAGAGGAGCCGGTAGAACAAGATCGGAGAGGAGAAGGTAGAAGACAGAAAGACCACCGACCCGCTTGTGGTGAGAGAGTGAGAGTCCCAAAGACTCAGCCTCACCGCGGGAGATACCAATGATCCGAAATGCCTTAGTTTCCACAGCGTGAAGCCGAGAAAGGTGAGAGCAGGAGCACAAGCCCAGACGGGAGAGCAGTACTCTATCAGGCTGCGTACAAAAGCTTTGTAAGTGGTCAGGAGCTCAGGTGGGCCAAGGAAGGACTTTGCACGATGGAGGATTCCCAGTCGGCGACTGGCTTTGGAGGCCAGGTTGGAAATGTGGCTTTCCCAGGAAACGTCATGGCAGATAGTGAGACCTAGAAGCTTGAATGAAAGGACTTCTTCCAGAGGATTGTTGAGAAAGTGGATGGGGGGGGGGGGGTTCCAAACGGTCCTTTCAGAGAGACATAGTGAGAGTATGAGATTTGTCTGGATTGAAAGACATGTTCCACGTGTTTGACCAGTTTGTGATTTTATCCAGATCTGCAGAGAGCGAAGAAGCTGCTGCTTGCCGGTCTGAGGGATGACAGATGGTACGACAGAGGGTGGAGTCATCAGCAAAGAGATAATGAGGATTTTACAGAGAGTCGGAGGGATCGTTGATAAAAACCATCAAAAGTACAGGGCCCAGGACGTTGCCTTGAGGAACTCCAGCCTGGTCAAGAAGAGCGGATAAGAGAACTCCATTTAGGGCCACAATTTGGCTGCGACAGGAGAGGAAGTCTGCGAGCCATGAGTGGAGATGGCCTTGGATACCATCGGAAGAGAGTTTGGTGAGCATGACAGGGTACCAGACTGTGTTAAAAGCATGTGATATGTCTATGGATATGGCTCTGATTTGATGTTTTTGGTGGGAAGTATGGGGATTTGCAATGGCGCACCATCAACCTAGCTCCAGTTGACATTCGGTTCAGGTGGTTGAGATTAATCACTCGCACGGAGAGATCGCCTGATATTGGCTTAATGGTTAGGCTGGTGGACTCGGGATCCTCAGATCCTGAGTTCAAATCCCACTCGTCTGTTGAATTAACACCAGGTGGGGTTAACTCTCCCTGTCATCCTTCTGAGGTGTATAAGGTGTCTGAGGTGTCATCCTTCTGAGGAAAAATGAGTGCCAGCTTGTTGGTATCCTGTGTCAGAGTGGCGACCGTCCAGGATTGTGCCCAATAGCCAAGGAGACTGCTCGAGGCAGCACCAACGCACTGCACAGAGTATGGTCCCAATGGATGGATGGATGGATGGCTTGGGTTTGATATCGGACAGAATCTGACCACTAAAACTGCTTTCCTTGTGCAATCCCAGCATTAAGTAGGTGCTGTACCCCCGATCACGCATTCGTTCAAACGGTGACTTAAAGCTGGCTGTCCTATTTAAATATCACTTGTCAACATTAAAGATCCCATGGTGTCTTTTTCAAAAATAAACGTTTATGTGCCAGTGCCGTGGCCCCATTGCCTTTCTTTGGTTAGGTGTCTATTTCACACTCCTTGAGAGTGCTGTGAGGGAATATTGCACAAGCATGAGGGTCCAAGTTAACCTACTGGCACTGCAACAGCAAACCTATTTTTGCTGCAAAACCCTGTTCTCAGCTCCTCCATGATCCCTGATATTAGTATAAAATTAAAAACGCCTCCTCTTGCATTATATTGGGGCTTGAATTTACTTGTTTAAGACGAGATAGAATTGCAAACAAAAAGGGAATAATAAGCTCGTCAGATACACTAATTAAGGCTGTCACACATACCACATACAGTCCACATTAAGTTATTGCACATCAACCAGAAGCTCACACCTGGGAATGGATGGCCACATCTGTTCCCAATCTGTTATAATTCATCATGTTTTGTTAAGCACTGTTCAACAGCAAGAAAGATTAGAAAGCCCTTGTCCCCAGTGGATTGTCATGTCAGGGTGCAGTTTCTGAAAATGAGTGCCTCGTTCCATTGCATTCAGGTGCCAAGAATGCACCTTATTTGGCTGGTTCAAAAAATTCCATTTCTTTCTTGCTTTGCTGCTGGTTGAATGGCAGTTAGGGAAGGAGTTATGAATCCCTCCCTCCCTCCCACCTCCACCCTTCTCCTCCTTCCTCCCACAAAGGTATCCAGCGTTGCTCAGCAATGACCAATTCCTCCTCCCACTCCAACCTCCTTGAGAGGGGTGTGATAGGGGGAGAGGAGTGGGAGAGATGGAGATGGATGGGAGAGAGGGAGAGGGGTGGAAGAGAGGGAAAGGGGTGGAAGAGAGGGAAAGGGGTGGGAGAGAAGAATAGGGGTGGGAGAGAGGGAGAGGGGTGGGAGAGAGGGAAAGGGTTGGGAGAGAGGGGGAGAGGTGGAAGAGAGGGAAAGGGTTGGGAGAGAGGGAAAGGGTTGGGAGAGAGGGAGAGAGGTGGAAGAGAGGGAAAGGGTTGGGAGAGAGGGAGAGGGGTGGAAGAGAGGGAATGGGATGGGAGAGAGGGAGAGGAGTGGAAGAGAGGGAATGGGGTGGGAGAGAGGGAGAGGGGTGGAAGAGAGGGAATGGGATGGGAGAGAGGGAGAGGAGTGGCAGAGAGGGAGAGGAGTGGCAGAGAGGGAGAGGAGTGGCAGAGAGGGAGAGGAGTGGCAGAGAGGGAGAGGGATGGAAGAGAGGGGAGAGAGAGAGGGGAGAGAGAGGGAGAGGGGTAGGAGAGAGGGAGAGGGGTTGGAGAGAGGGAGAGGGATGGGAGAGAGGGAGAGGGGTGGGGGAGAGGGAGAAGGATGGAAGAGAGGGAGAGTGGTGGAATAGAGGGAAAGAGTTGGGAGAGAAGGAGAGGGAGAGGAGTGGAAGAGAAGGAAAGGGATGGGAGAGAGGGAGAGGGAGAAGGATGGAAGAGAGGGAGAGTGATGGAAGAGAAGGAAAGGGGTGAGAGAGAGGGATGGAGAGTATGGTAATACTCCATGGTACTACACCACAGTAGTCCATGATGCTGCCATGTTCTGTGATATTACCGTGTTCCATGGTATTATAATTCAGATGATAAGCTTTTCAAAATCGAATGACAGAGGGGGGGGGTCAATTTGAACATTCAATTTCTCCAGCCTGCCTACGCCTGTCAAAGAAAAAGAAGAAGACGACGTCTGAAATATAAAAGGCTATACATTCTGAATGTGGGCGGGCTTTGCATTTTGCATTTCTATTTTGATCTTCCTCTTCGTGTGTTGTTTTATATTATTCAGTATTCAGCATCGAAAAAGACTGTGATGAACATCACATTTACAATCTCCCCCTCTTTGCTCCTCACACCCCCTAATTTTATACACACCCCTAAAGCGGATGTGGACGGCCTTTGCTTTCTTGCGTTTTATACATTTTTTTCAATTTTATTTCTCACGTGCAATTTTTTAAAGCAATAAAATGCTTCATGTTTTTCTATATTTTGTCATTTTGGTATGCATTTCATCCATCTATGTTATTAAATTTGGCTTCTGGCACATTCTACTCCGCTCCCCCTCAATCCTAGCTTTTTGTTCAGTCCACTATGTGGATTACTACATATCATGTGCGGAAATTTCGATCGAATATCTTTTTAAAAACAATAAAATGCTGAATGGTTTATATATTTTGTTATTTTGGAATGGGTTAAATCCATGAATGTTATGAAATTTTTAATACCTGCTTCAGTTGATTTGAGTGACGGTTTGGACATGTATTGCTTTTGGAATGGTTCTGTCCAGTATCCATTTCCCCCCCTCACGATCCCGGGCTAGTTTGGTTTCCAAATAAAACGATGAATGTTTAATATATTTTTATATTTTGGGTTGCATGCACTATCCCAGAGACGACGTCACTTCCTCACGTTGTCATCACCATCAAGGCATTAGTAGTTATTGAGGTAGGCCGAGCTACAGTTTTACATTGTTTTGAGAGGAGAAGAAGTACAAATTGGTTTCTTCCTGATGTGGTACTTTGGCGATGTAGTCTGTTGTCTTTTTAGCGAACGTAGTGAGCTTCATACTTAACTTGTGCACATGAGAGAATAGGAAACAACAACAACAACAACAACACAATACCCTGGCAATTTGAAATCCGTGTCGTTGGCTATGACCCTTTTGCTTCCGTTTTTTTTTTTTGCGCTTCCGGTTTTTTTTTGCTTCCGGTTTTTGTCATGGGGAATGATGCATGCCGGGAGATAAAGGCAGCGTCGGAGACATGAAATACCCAAATAATATCAGACATGGTGTATATTTCCTCCACTGATTTTAATAAAGATATCTCCCGCATCATCAAAAAATAATTTTTAATCGTGATTTACATTATTTGATCGCTGATCCCGAATCCAGGCCGAAGTAACCGGAAATTGCGTATACAGTTGTGAACAAGTTATAGGTAAAGTCAGAAGCGAATGTCAGAAGAATTCTACGTTCGCTTCTAGTATTTATTTTTTCAGATGACATCCTGTTCTTGGCGGTGTAGTTGTCGTTGTGAAGGTAATGTTGAGGATTTTTTTTTTCAGATGAGATCCTGTTCTCGGCGGTGTAGTTGTTGTTGTTGTTGTGAAGGTAATGTTGAGGTAAAATGTTGAGGTAATATTTATTTTTTTTCGATGAGATCCTGTTCTTGGCGGTGTAGTTGTCGTTGTGAAGGTAATGTTGAGGATTTTTTTTTTCAGATGAGATCCTGTTCTTGGCGGTGTAGTTGTTGTTTTGAAGGTAATGTTGAGCTAATATTTTTTTTTTTAGATGAGATCCTGTTCTAGGCGGTGTAGTTGTCGTTGTCAAGGTAATGTTGAGGAAATATTTTTTTTCAGATGAGATCCTGTTCTCGGCGGTGTAGTTGTTGTTGTGAAGGTAATGTTGAGGTAATATTAATTTTTTTAGATGAGATCCTGTTCTAGGCGGTGTAGTTGTCGTTGTGAAGGTAATGTTGAGGATTTTTTTTTTCAGATGAGATCCTGTTCTCGGCGGTGTAGTTGTCGTTGTGAAGGTAATGTTGAGGAACTATTTATTTTTTCAGATGAGATCCTGTTCTTGGCGGTGTAGTTGTTGTTGTTGTTGTGAAGGTAATGTTGAGGTAAAATGTTGAGGTAATATTTATTTTTTTTCGATGAGATCCTGTTCTTGGCGGTGTAGTTGTCGTTGTGAAGGTAATGTTGAGGATTTTTTTTTTCAGATGAGATCCTGTTCTTGGCGGTGTAGTTGTTGTTTTGAAGGTAATGTTGAGCTAATATTTTTTTTTTTAGATGAGATCCTGTTCTAGGCGGTGTAGTTGTCGTTGTCAAGGTAATGTTGAGGAAATATTTTTTTTCAGATGAGATCCTGTTCTCGGCGGTGTAGTTGTTGTTGTGAAGGTAATGTTGAGGTAATATTAATTTTTTTAGATGAGATCCTGTTCTAGGCGGTGTAGTTGTCGTTGTGAAGGTAATGTTGAGGATTTTTTTTTCAGATGAGATCCTGTTCTAGGCGGTGTAGTTGTCGTTGTGAAGGTAATGTTGAGGAACTATTTATTTTTTCAGATGAGATCCTGTTCTTGGCGGTGTAGTTGTTGTGAAGTTAATGTTGAGGTAATATGCAGTATTGTTATCACGGTTATAGAAATGCATAAATAATTAATTTGATCGATAGTATACCCAATCACACCTTTATGACTAAAAAATTAACAACAAAACTAGAGAGTAAATACTCTAGCAGTTTTAAGTCTCCCTAATTTTATAATAAAGATATCTCGCGCATCATCAAAAAATAATTTTTAATCGTCATTTTCATGATTTGATCGCTGATCCCGAATCCAGGCCGAAGTATCCGGAAATTGCAGCATCGAATGTAAGAAGAATTCTACGTTCGCTTCTCGGTTTTGCCTATTCCATATTAAGTCTTGGTGGTTCAGAAAACACTCGAGAATAAAAGTTATGGCTTTTAAATGCTTATGACTTCACTCTTTAGGAGTTTATAACTGTATCATTGTGTATACATGTGAATGGGTGGCCATTTTTTTTTCTCGTATCATCCCTCAATGTGCAGTACTACTGTACTCGATGATAAAACCCTTAGGTATGTTTCCGTATGCATCTCCAGACACATAGAGGCCTGTGTAATTGATGGATTGAACTCGGATACTGTTCTCATACCTCTCATTCCATCGAACACAAATATGTGTATTTTTTATGTCAGTTATTTTATTTAAAACAAGAACACTATACCTCCAGCTATACCGCCCACCACACCTCCACTATTAACTGTGAGGCAGAAAATGCTTTCCTTGGAAATATAAGAAGCCGAGACCGTGTATGTTATGTGTGGATATGGCTCGTACTTATTTACTTAACATAATATGAATAACAAACATGTCCATCAGTTTGTTGATAGCCATGATATGAATAAGTGAGAAGAGGACTTTTTTTTTTTTTTTTTTTTGTATACCTTGGTCGAGGCTCGTATGAGAGCTAACACACAACTCACAGCAAGGAGACATGAGACAAGAGGGGCGGGAGTGGAAGGGACAAAACAGTGGGGAACAGACACATTAGGTGAACTGTGGAAGGGAGAGGGATGGGGATGGGACGGGGAACATGGCGAAGAGAAGATGGACATTTCAGGGACTTTCAGGAAGGAAAGCAGGAGAAATGAAGGAAGTGGGCTTGGGTGGATTAACGGGGTAGAAAAGATCGAGGATTTGGATGGGGGAAGATAAGAGGTGGTGGTGAACAGCTGTTTTGAAAGCCTGGAGGGAAGAATGGGAAAGAATAGAGTGAGGAAGTTTATTCCAAAGGCGGGAAAAAAGAGGAATGAAAGAGTGAAGATGAGCAGTGATTCATGATTTTGGTAGTTTTACCAGAAGGGGGTTGTTGGCGGACCTTGAGCGCCCTGTGGAAATGTGGTGGGGACAAATCGCAGAGAGAGCAGGGGGGCAAGGCTGGAGAGGAGTCGGTAGAAGACAGAAAGACCACCGACCAACCTGCGGTGATTGAGTGAGAGGCCCAAAGACTCAGCTTAATTGCGGGAGATGCCGATGATCTTAAATGCCCTGGTTTCGACAGCGTGAAGCCGAGAAAGGTGGGAGGCAGGAGCACCAGCCCAGAGGGGAGAGCAGTACTCCATCAGGCTACGGACAAAAGCTTTGTAAGTGGTCAGGAGCTCAAGAGGGCCGAGGAAGGACTTAGCACGACGGAGGATTCCCAGTCGGCGACTGGCTTTTGAGGCGAGGTTGGAAATGTGACTTTCCCAGGAAAGGTCATGGCAGATAGTGAGACCGAGAAGCTTGAAAGAAAAGACTTCTTCCAGAGGATTGTTGAGAAAGTGGATGGGGGGGGTTTGTAAATGGTCCTTTCGAAGAGACATAGTGAGAGTGTGAGATTTGTCTGGATTGAAAGACATGTTCCACGTGTTGGACCAGTTTGTGATTTTATCCAGATCTGCAGTGAGTGAAGAAGCTGCTGCTTGCCGGTCTGAGGGATGACAGATGGTACGGCAGAGGGTGGAGTCGTTCGCAAAGAGAAAATAGAGGATTTTCCAGAGAGTCCGAGAGATCATTGATGAAAACCAGAAAAAGAACAGGACCCAGAACGCTACCTTGAGGAACTCCAGCCTGCACAGGAAGAGGGGATGAAAGAACTCCATTTAGGGCCACACGTTGACTGCGACAGGAGAGGAAGTCTGCGAGCCATGAGTGGAGATGGCCTTGAATACCATGGGAAGAGAGTTTGGTGAGTAGGGCAGGGTGCCAGACTGTGTCAAAAGCACGTGCTATGTCCAGGGATACGGCTCGGATTTCCTGTCTGGCATTGAGGACCTCCATCCATTGATGGGAGAGCAGAAGCAGCATATCCAGGGTAGAGTGACCTGGTCTGAAACCAAGTTGATGATTGGAAATCAAGCCATTGGAGAAGAGGAAGGATTTCATATCTGAGGCGATGATGAATTCCATCACCTTGCTGATGATTGGGAGAAGGCTGATTGGTCTGTAGTTATAGGGATCTGTTTTTGCACCTTTTTTATGCAGGGCAGTGATGTTAGCAGATTTCCAAGCAGATGGCAGATGACCTTGGGCAAATGAGAGGGTGAATAGAACAGAGAGAGGGTGAGCAAGAGCAGAAGAGCAGGCTTTGAGGACACGTGGGCTGATGCCGTCTGG
This sequence comes from Eptatretus burgeri, assembly GCF_056783735.1. Taxonomy (NCBI): domain Eukaryota; kingdom Metazoa; phylum Chordata; class Myxini; order Myxiniformes; family Myxinidae; genus Eptatretus; species Eptatretus burgeri. The sequence continues at coordinate 775,931 of NC_140965.1, forward strand.
ACCGGTTGCAGAATCTGACTCGAGGTTTGAAAGCAAGCTCTCCACCTTGTCAGGAGAAAAGGATACAGAGTCCAGGGACAGTTGAGTGCGACTGGGTAAAGTGGGTAGAGATAGAGATGGGTTTAGGACACAAGATTTAGCTGCAAACACCGAGTTTAGACATTCAGCTTTATCACGTGTGGAATCAGCAGTGCGGCCATTTGAGGTAAGGGAGGGGATGGAGGGGGAACATACACCAGAAACAGATTTGATTAAACGCCACCAGGATTTTGAGGAGGGAGAGAGGTTTGAGAGTTCAGACTTGAGATGAGAAAGATGTTTTCTGGCTCTCCTAAGGGTAGATACACACTTGTTCCGAGCTTTGTGGAAAGAACTGAGATTGCCCTCAGTTGGGTTTGCTTTCCATGAGGCAAAGGCAAGTTGTTTCAGGACAACTGCCTCGCCACAAGCTTCAGTAAACCAAGGGCGGGAGGAACGGTAAGACAACTGAACACGAGAGGGGATAAATCTGTGCATGAGGGAGAGCAAGTTTCTTTGAAAGAATTCCCAGGATGAGTTGATGTTTGAGAAAGTAGTGATAGGAGACCAGTCTGTAAGTTTGATGGCTGCTCTGAGACCCTGCCAGTCGGCTTGAGTGAAATGCCAGACTCGACGGCGGTGAGGTGGTTCTCTGATAACAGCCAGAGAAATGTCCACTTTGACAAGGACGTGGTCAGAAGAACCAATTGGAGCGAAGGAAGAGCAGCAGATATTGTCAGGGAAATTTGTCAAAATCAGATCCAGAAGAGATGGAGTACCATTGGTTGAGATCCGGGTCGGGAAGTTGACCGATTGAGTCAGTCCCAATGAGTCGCAGAAAGCTTTTGCTGAGGTGCCATGGCAGGTGAGAGAGGTACCCACACCTAGCCAACTGGCGTGATGACAATTGAAGTCACCACATAAGAGGAAGAGAGAGTTTGGATGAGAAGATAGAAGATGGTCCATGTTTTCGGATAGTGAGGTGTAGATGGAGTCATCACTGTTCGGTGGACGGTACAGTACACATATAAACATGAGGTGGGAGTGGAGGGGAAGCCGAAGCCAGAGGTATTCCTGGGGGTGTGGGGGAGTGAGAGCAGTGCATGGAGAGTGAGGAATAGAGTCTTTGATGAAGAGAGCAACACCTCCACCAGGACGAGGATCAGGTCTGTCATACCGTAAGAGGGAGTAGCCAGGGAGAGATACTTGGGAGTCAGACACGTCTTGGGAGAGGAAAGTTTCTGTTAGGCAGATAATGTCTGGTTTGGCAGTGGCAACCTGTATGGAAAGATCTGAAAGGTTTGAGCGAAGGCCCCGGATATTTGAGGTCCACACTTTTAATGAAGAGGAAGGGGAGGAGGCTTTGGGTGCAGGAGGTGGAGGGGGAGGGTAGGACAAGGGACGAGGGGGGCAGGTACGGAGGGTTGCAGAAGGAGTGTGGGGTATTGCAGAGCAGCGAGGGGAGGGGGCCGAATGAGGAGGAGAAAAGGCTCTGTGGTGCTGGGGGAGAGGGGGGACAAGAGACAAGGAAGAAGGCAGTTGAGGATTTGAGGAGGTGGAGTGAAGAGATGGAGGTGAGAGGGCAGTGGAGGGAGGCAGGTTGGTGGATGAGAGGGGGGCAACTTTGAGAAGGAAGAGTGAGGGGGATGAAAGGTGGGAGAAAGGTGAGGGGGGAATTTTTGAGAGAGGTGAGAGGGAGGCTTGGAGGGAGAAGAGTGGGATGGTTGCTTTGAGAGTGAGAGTGAGGGTGAGGGGGGTGAGTTGGCACTGAAGTTGGAAAAAAAGAATGGTTGATGGAAAGCGAACATCCATGGCAAACTGTGGTTTTTAAAAGTTTTAGGTCAGAGATGCGATTTAACCCAATTCTTGATGGATGCAATGAAGGCGAATTCAGAGCATGGAGAGAAGAAGCGCTGTAATAGTTGGATTTTTTAGGCAAGGAATGAAGGAAAGGTCGAAATGAGAGCAGTCTGTTAAAATAGCAGAAGAGTAGTGCATTGTGAAACAGTAAAGAGTACCACATGTGTGAGAGAGGAAGATGAAGCATTATAAGATCGTTTTTGTAGTTAAAAATAATGTATGAGAGAGTTCAACAGATTAGGTCATGGAAGTGAAAAAAAAATAAAATAAAATAAAAAATCGAGGAAGACGAGGAGGAAGTTAAGAGGAAGAAGAAGAAGCAGAATCGGGAGAAGGTGAGCGTGTTGTTGTTGGGTATATATATATATATATATATATATATATATATATATATATATATATATATATATATATATATATTTTTTTTTTTTTTATTTTTTTTTTTTTTTGTTGTTGTTGTTAATATTAATATATGACAGAGTTCAACAGATTAGGTCATGGAAGTGTAAAAAAAAAAAATCGAGGAAGAAGACGAGGAGGAAGTTAAGAGGAAGAAGAAGAAGCAAATTGGGAGAAGGTGAGCGTGTTGTTGTTGTTGTAGGGTATGTTGTTGTTGTTGTTGTTGTTGAGATAAGAAAGAGATTAGTTGGGAGAATGGGGGATGTTTGGAAAGTGGGGAGGATCAAAATTGAAGGTAATGGGGAGGATAGAAATTGAAGGTAATGGGGAGAAAAAACAAACAAAAAAAAACAAAAAAAACGATCGAACACCGAGTGGAACCGGTAGGCCTCAAGCACAGGTAAGAACGTCGACAAAAATACTCACAAAATAGCACGATTTTTGAAACAAAACCGAACTAGCAACACACAGTAACATGTAGGTGAGAAAATTAAACAGTTAAAACGGGACAAATAACAACCGAAAACTTAGCTTTGAGAACGTCAGCAGGGAGCCCCAAAGGAGACCTCTCGCTGCTCTAAAACCGGAACCGGAAGTGACTTGGGTGAGGGAATGGGGGTTGAGTTAACCTCCTTCAGTTTCATAACCAGGCTGATGGCCTCTTCCCTTCGCGTTAATGTGGAAAATCAAAAATCATTCACTGTTTGAGTTAAATCGTACTGCAATGTAACCCGCAGACAGGATGAATATGGCGGTTGATCCTCTGGTGTGATGTCGCGGCGAAGCATGAAGAAGAAGAAGAAGAAGAAGAAGAAGAAGAAGAAGAAGAAGAAGAAGAAGAAGAAGAAGAAGAAGAAGAAGAAGAAGAAGAAGAATTTGACTTAATCACAAAATTACTTTACAAATCGGAAAAGACACATCATATCGATTTTGTAGGGTATCAAGGCATAGATTAGCATTGAGCTTGTTGTGAGCATTTGGGTTCCCCTCTCCCTTCTCACAACTTTCATGCATCTCTGGGCAGTGTTCGTTGCTTTATTTAATTACAACAAAAATGCGATCGGCTCTAAAATCTCTTAACTAGAGCTGGATTTCCAATTTGAAACTGCAGAATTGAGCTTAGCAGCAGTTCCAACTGCTTAGAAAGTGTTCATTTGCTAAAAAAATAATAATAATAATAATAATAATAATAATAATAATAATAATAATAATAAAAAGTGTCTCTGGATGTCTTCATGCGGTGTTTAGTATGATATGACATATACTGTATTAAGTGCCATTTCAACCACACACTTACATAAAAACCATAGATGATACAAACACAGCACTTACTCCAATCTTCTTAGGATGCACTCGTCTCTCCAATCGTGTTTCCAATGCAAAGCATGTTTGAATTGGCCAAATCAAAATGGCAACTAAGACCCCTGCGAGGCAAAGTCGGGCTGACCAAGGGTAAGCCTTTCATGGAGGTAAACCATCAATTATATTCAAAAGTGGTGTTTAAATTTACCCAAACACCCAGTTTTTATTCACGCACTCCCTTGGAGTTCCCTTAGTATGTGTGCAAAGTTTGGGGCTACAAGATTTCATGGTCTTGGAGTTATGGAGGACACACACACAAACATTTATTCGTATAGACTGATAGAAGAAGGGGACAACTTCATATTTCATAGCAAAGGTGTGGTAGTGAGTTAACCGATTGCTGAGCTTGCATCGGGGCCTACTACTGCGCTTGCATCGGGGCCTACTGCAAAGGGGCTGCATTTTAGTGTTGGAGGATACAGTGCCCGTCACTCACACAACGTCTGGATCTCTCCTCTTCTAACAGTTTTAGGACCATCAGACTGCAGGTCCTCTCTTGAGACTGGATTCCAAAGGCGTTCCATCTGGTCACCACCGTCTTTGACATGAACAGCAACTTCCAGCTCCCTTGCTGCCAACTCCTTCACCCTTGTGCTGGCCTAATCGGGTTCTTTCCTTTTTCTTCTTTCTTCATTATTTCCTTATTCATTATGTACATGTATATATTACTGATGGTTACAAACCCCAAATAAAAGTGGGTTGATCATATGTTGGCTTGGTGTGCTGCAGGCCGTAACAAATTGAGGGCTCGTCTGGGATCTGAATTGTATGATACCTGTTTTTGGTGGGTGTCCAAACGATTTTCATTATTGGTTATGTTCATTGATAAAATACTTTGACATTTTGTTTGTGGTGCTGTTACCTGCTATATTTGTTGCAGTTGTATACCATGGCTTAGGGGATAGAGTTTGATGTGAAGGAATTTATGGATAGAAAGGGGCTATCAGCACAAGATGTAGAACTGTTATGTAAGGTAGAGTTACGAGCTGTAGCTGATTATCTTGAGGTTAGTATGACATCCGGTATGAAAAAGTCAGAGTTTGTTTTGTTTATTGTTGGTTGCATGGGTTTAGAAGCGTGGATAAAGTTGAGGAGTGAAGCCTTGGAATTAGTCAGGATAGAATCGGAAGAAAGACAGCTCAGATTAAAGTTAGAAGACAAAGGAAAGGGTTTGAGTTAACAACAACCAAAAAAAGAACCGCAAATTCATTTGGAACAGACCAGACCAGACCATCAGACTGCAGATCCTCTCTTGAGACTGGCTGGATTCCAAAGGGATGTTTCTGATTTGGGTGTGTGTCCAAATGATTCCCTCTGTTCCTTTGATGTGGCTCAGAACATAAGACTTGTTCCCAAATTTAATGAGGAGGAAGTGGAAGTTTTTTTTTTTTGGTCTTTCAAAAATATAGCCAAATATCTTCAGTGGCCAGTACAATACTGGACCAGTTTGCAATCCAATTAGTAAACTGACCAGCCACTCCACAAGCCCTCAGTTTGTCTAACAACCTCTGATGTGGTCCCTTATCAAATGCCTTAAAGTCCAGATATATGATGTCCACTGCCTTTCCATCATCCACCCAATCAGACACTGCTTCATAGAACTCTAAAAGATTTGTTAAACAGGAACTACCTTTGGTAAACCCATGCTGACTACCTTTAATTAGTTTGTATTTATTTAAATGGTTCCACATCTGGTCCCTAATTAATGTCTCCAACACCTTCCCCACAACTGAAGTCAAACTATAACAGGTCTATACTTTCCCAATTCTTCTCTGGATCCTTTTTTAAATAGTGGGTGTTACATTTGCAACTTTACAAAACTCTGGAACCTGTCCTGACTCCAGGGAACTATTGAAAATATCTGAACATCTCGCTTACCTGCTCAGCTTCCTCACTCAATACTCTCGGGTGCATATTATCTGGACCCAGAGCCTTATCTTCTCTTAGATTTCCGAGCTGTTCGTTTACTTCCTCCACTCCAACCTGGATATTCTGTAAAAGCCCTTTCTCACTTCCTTGATAGATACTCTCAGTTATTGGCAATTCTCCTGACTGTTCTTGTGTAAATGTTGAAGCGAAATACCTGTATAATAAGCCTGCTATCTCACTTTCATCACCAACCATTCTCCTGGTGCTATTCTTCAATCGGCCCACACTGGTCCTAACCTGTTCGTTTCCCCTGATATACTTAAAGAAAGCCTTGCTATTATGTTTAATATTCTTAGCCATGTCCTTCTCCTACTCTCTTTTGGCTTGCTGAGTTATTTTATTAACTTGCCTCTGTTTACTCCGATAGTGATATAAATCTAACTTCAGTCCTGTTATTTTAAACCTAATAAATACCTTCTGCTTATCCTTAATAGCGTTCCTTGTCTCACAACTCAACCACCCTGTTCTCTTTCTACTTCTAGCTTTACACCTCATTGTAATGTACTTACTCGACACTGTACACATTTGGTCCTTGAAGGTTTCCCATTTCTCTGATGCTGATTGTTCTGTTGTTAGATTCTCCAAATCTAGATCACCCAACTCTCTCCTCATACCCTCAAGGTTTGCTTTCCTGAAATCTAATAGCCTTACCCTTCTATCCTGAACTCTACCCCTCAACAGAATCGTTGCACACACAATGTTATGGTTACTTCCTCCTAAATGTTTCCCAACCTCCACCTCCTCCACCATATTGGGATCGTTACTTAAAAGGAGGTGAAACACTGCACTCCCCCTCGTGGGCTTATCTACAAACTGGGTTAAAAAGCAATCCTGGACTAAAACTAAGAAATCCTCATCTGCTCTTCCCTTTCCCTGTTCCTCTACTCAGTCTATCCCTGGCAAGTTAAAATCCCCCGTAATCGATACTTTTCCCTCACCACATGCCCTTTTGAATTATTCATGTACTCCTCCTTCCTCCTCTTCCTTCACACCCAGAGCCTCATAAAAGCGTCCGACCAGTATCTTACTGTTTTTACAATCTCGAATCTCTAATCTCTACCCACACAGAATCCTCAACATTTATTCCTTCCTTAATGTCACCCCTTTCTCTTGATGCAATGCTGTCCTTTAAGGGGCTGTCACACCTTGACGTTTTAGCCAGCGTATGGCATCGTATCAAAATGTATGTAAAACGCTGGCGTACGCTGAACTATTGATGTTTTTTTTTTAAGTTTTTGGCATATTCATAATGAGTTGGACGTATGCATAACATATTAGTAACATACATAGAACGTTTCGATAACTTATAGATAACTTCTACCAACGAATGCTTAGCGTGTTGTCGGCGTCCACAACGTATGCCAAACGATAGTCTGACGTATGCATAGCGCGTGGCAGCGTATCACCGATGATCACGTGGCATAGCCTATTAAAAGGCTGCCGCTCGACGATTCAAATCATAACCGCACTAGACATCGAAGTGTCAAGGCCCTGTTACACCTTGACGTTTTAGCCAGCTTATGCCGACGTATGAAAAATTTGCTGAATACGCTGGCACACATCGAATATGTTATGGGTAAGTTTTGTATACGTTAAGAGCACACTGAAGCATGCTGGCATACGTCGTAGTACGCCGAGCACGTCGACAAATTTTAAGCATGCTCAAAATTTTTCGACGTATGCCAGCATATGACTCACACGTTCCGCATACGCTGGCCATAAGTTGTAGGCATGTTATGCGATCGTTGACACACGTCGACACACATTACTTGTAAGTTACTCATAAGTCGAAACACGTCGAGGTAATGTTTAGCATACCCGAAACTTATTTCTAACCTATGAGTAACGTGCTTTGAACCTATGTGTAACGTATCTCCAATGCACATTGATGTATGTAGACGTATTTGATTGACGTCTTCCTGACGACCACAGAACTTACTGAACATGTTTCTAACTTACAGCTACCGTATAATGGCGTATTGGCAGCGTTTCGGGGAATTGGTATATAAAAATGGGCTTCACAGGAGGAACCCATCAGTGTTTCAGACTGCAAACCTTACTGCCTCCTTTCTATTTAATATCCGGCCATCATTCCGGAAACACTCCCTTTGTCCCTGAAATAATTCATTGAAATGTAAAACATTCAAATGTGTTGAATTGTTCCTCACTAGTTGAGGACCAGCAGGCAGATCCTGTACTAAGTGACCTAAGACAAAAGGCTGTGTCTGAGTTGGAAGCTATGGAGGTCTTGGAATGCTACGATATGAAATGTGATGTGTTAATGAGAAAGTGGAGACCCCCTCGTGCTCAATTGAGACCTCACTGATGGAAATATCAATCTTCGCGTAATTGCTAAAATATAAATTAACATCAAGCTTCGTTTTTTTCTTCTGTTCGGATGATTATATTTAGTGAAGAAAAGATTAAGGAATGTGCAGAAAGTGGAACTTCATTTGGAGCTACGCCTTGCTCTCGAAACAGCTTTTACAATCCATGACGATAGCGTTGACAGGGGTCCTTTCTTTTTTTCGGCAATTATGAACACAGTTTACTTTTTCCTGTTTTGTGTGATCTGCTTTCATGAAGAAAAATTATTTATACAAACACACTAATAGTTTCTGCAAAGTATTCATAGTTGGCAGTGGTTGAAAATGAAAATGTACGGAGATAGCACACATGGAGTCAGACGTGGTGGGGTTTGTGCGTGCCTGCATTCAAGCAGGTTTAAGGAATGTGTATGTGTTGGGGCATGCAGGCAGGTCTTTGCCAGGTGGATAGCCTGGATTTTAATTTTAATTGCTCCTGCCCAGTGGGTTTTAATTTCAATTGCTCCTGCCCAGTTTTACATGGAATACGGTGGTTAAAAATAAAAAATTCCTGTTTGGGTGCATTTTATCACCCCGGTAATACCCTGGTACACTGTCTACCCTACCCTCCCTCATGCTTCCTTCCCTTGCCCATACACTGCCTTCATGTCCCTTACGCTGCTTTCCCTCCCCTTCCCTTCACGCTTCATTCCCTGACCTTTATGCTGCCATTATTACCCTAACACTGCCTTCCCTTCCCATCACGCTGCCTTCCCTTGCCTTTATGCTCCCTTTATTCCCCTCATGCTGCCTTCCCTTCCCCTCACCTCACGCTGCCTTCCCTTGCCTTTATGCTGCCTTTATTACCCTTACACTGTCTTCCATCCCCCTCCCCTCATGCTTCCTTCCCTTGCCCTTATGCTGCCTTCATTCCCCTTACCTCATGCTTCCTTCCCATGCCTTTATGGTCCCTTCATTCCCCTCATGCTGCCTTCCCTTCCTCTCCCCTCATGCTGCCTTCCCTTCCCCTCACGCTTCCTTCCCTTGCCTTTATGCTCCCTTCATTCCCCTCATGCTGCCTTCCCTTCCTCTCCCCTCATGCTGCCTTCCCTTCCCTCCCCTCATGCTGCCTTCCCTTCCCTCCCCCTCCCCTCATGCTGCCTTCCCTTCCCTCCGCTCACACTATCCTCCTCCCAAACCCCTCCCCCACCATACAACTCTCCGGAGGTCGTGGAGAGGAAGGGGCGTCAAAGAATGTGTGAATTGGACAAGTGAAAGGCTTCTTTTTTTGGAAGCAGTTTTTTTTATACCTCTTTCGCTTTCCCTCAAGTTCCCCTATCAATCGCATGTCCAGAACACCCCCTTCCCCTCCCCACTACCCCTCCCTCCCCCGTCCTCCTCTCTCCCTTCTCTATACCTCCCTTCCCCCCTCTCTCCCTCCCCTCCCTCTTTCTTCCCCCACTCCCCTTAATATTCCCATCCTCGAAGCAACGACTTGTATTTGGTCGTATAAAATAGGCTAATGCTGTCTGTCTGTCCCACCCCTGAAACATGGAAATGCTCCTCAGAGAGAAACAATTATCATGGACTTTGGTGGTACTCCATATGGAGGGATGGCAGGGGTAAAATGGCTGCCCATTCAAATGAAAACAAAATGATATGCCTTACTACTACAGCGTGGTCATAAGCATTTGAATCCATACCTTTTGTTCTTAAATGTTTTCAGAACGAACAAGAATGAAAAAGATGCCAGAATACATCGCTAAAGTACCACATCGAGAGATCGCAAAACTGATGATTTGTTCATCCATAGAATGCTGCGCTGCCAACGCTGGCAGTTTCTTTCCTGAGGGAGGAGAGTGTTACGAATCCGCCCTTGCTCGCCGGCAGATTTGTCTGTATTGGTTATCGTGTTAGAACGGCATTTATATTCGTTTAACTCACGAGTGCTGGTTCACATTGTATTTTGTGATAATGAATGGTATAGTATTAATTTTGGGTTTGAGTGATGCTGTTTCGAATGAAAACATCGAGATTAAGTTTAATGGAGAATGAGGAAGTGGTAGAAGAGAAAGGGGTAGGAAAAAGACAAAAGGCTTGTTTCGCCGATCGGAATGGAAAGCCACAACGTTTATTCATCCTTTGCGGGCGATTTATAACATCTGCAGAAGACAGCTTGAATTATCACCAAGACAGGGCTTACTATTTGTCCTTCAGGAGAATTCTTCTTCAGACGTCTCGCGTTTGGTTGAGGAGAACTTCCGTGCAATTGAGGTGGCACAAACGACCGCCATTTGTCGGTGTCTCTCGGACACACTCCACCGTGTGGAGATCTTCTGTGCTGCAAAGAGAAACACTTATCATGGAGTTTCGTTGGCAACAATTTTTTTCAACTGATATTGCCACATTCTTGTGGCTCGTGTGTGAAGAGAACTTCCTTGCCTTTGTGGTACCTTGTGTTGTCTTACGTGTGTTGGTTCAGTTCGTCTGAAGAGTTGGGAGTTGATTTCTTCTTGGATCCTTCATCAGGATTCCTACCTTCGGCCGAGCCGGGTTCCAGACAGATATTCCGCTAAGTACCTCGGCAACTTAACATTCCCTTGTGGCATATTTGAACTCCTTTCAGACGTGTTCACATCCTTCATATATTCACGACTTCTACCGCTGGCCATCGGCAACAAATGACGTCATTGTCAGAACGTGATTTGTTGAGTTTGACATCAAGACTGTGTTTATATCACCTACAACGCCGTTGGAGGGTTTGTTGTCAGATTACACGAAGATTATTGCCCACGGCACATTCCTGTTTGTATAAGTGTACCCCTTGCATTGTTTAGCATTTTGCACACACAAGTGTTTATTGGTTTAATACAGCAATTTACCAGATTGCTTGTTGGGTTCACGTCTCTTGGTTGTGCTGCTTATTGTCTCTATTCACTTCCTCAACACTTTTCTGCCGGGTTTCCCCCTTTCAACCCCAATCTCGATCTTTATCGTTGGTTAAGAGGGAAGACCTGTAACAATAGCAATAGCTGCAAACTCAACCTGGTGTTTCGCAGGTCAGACATTTCATCAATCGGTGTGCCGTACTTTGTATGCACATTGAGCTGGGAACACGTCTGCTAGCATTAGCTGTTGGACGTGTTCGTCTTTTGACGAGGAGTAGGCTAGTTACCCGAATTGATTCCAGCTTCCTGCCATAATCAACTGCATCTCCCTAAAATGATGCAACCATTAGTGACATGCTACGTAGTCTCATGTTGGATATGATGAGTGTGTGCAGCATGTTGGGAAATGACGATGTTACATTTTTCTGTTGGTGTTGGAGAATGCATTTGGATACGAAGATAGTAATTGTGTTTTATTTCTTCCACAGTATGTTGCATTGGCATCCTTGATGTTCATTCTCATCTCCATCACAACCTTCTGTCTTGAGACTCATCAGTACTTCAACATCACATCAAATGTTACAAAACCTGAGCACCGAGGAAACCGAACAGAATACGTGTCGACATTAGAACCTATGATTGACCGTCGACTCATGTATATTGAAGGTGTTTGTGTTCTCTGGTTCACCTTTGAGTTTTTAGTACGAATTTCTTTCTGTCCTGACAAGAGAGAGTTTATAAAGAGTGTTCTAAATATCATTGACTTTGTGGCAATTTTGCCATTTTACCTGGAGGTTGCCCTGAGTATGAGCCTTCCTTCAAATGCAGCCAAGGATGTTCTGGGATTCCTCAGGGTTGTCCGATTTGTTCGCATCCTGCGAATTTTCAAACTGACGCGCCATGTTGTTGGGTTACGAGTACTGGGACACACTCTTAGTGCCAGTACCAATGAGTTTCTGTTACTCATCATCTTTCTCGCTCTCGGTGTGCTGATCTTTGCAACTATGATTTACTATGCTGAGAAATTAGGCACTGATGAAGCGGACACCGACAATAACTACTTCCAGAACATTACAATTGGATTTTGGTGGGCCGTTGTCACAATGACTACCCTCGGTTATGGTGACATGTACCC
>NC_140965.1:790327-842827 GCF_056783735.1 Eptatretus burgeri
AACCTCGAGAAACTCTTAACCTCAGCCGAATTACAAAATATGAACTCCAGAATTGAACTTTGCAGCAGCTTCACTCCTAAAATAAGTGTTCATTTGTCCACTTCGGACATAGTTTCGACATTCTGACAAAGCTATCGTTTGCCAACCAATTAATTGGAGTGCTTGCTTGAGTGCTTAAGCCACTTGCTGGGCACTCCACAGTGGACAGCGGTGCAGTTTGTGTCCCGATGGGGATGTTCAGTTGGCAGTTTCTGCAAGGTAGAGGTACATATATGGGTATATTTGGATCTGCAATTTAGAGACTCTCCACGTGCTTGCCTGCGTACGTGTGTGCGCGCATGCGCCTGCATGCTTGATTATATAGGTGCTGTGGTGGTAGTTTCATCCTGTATCTTGGAGGTTTAAATTTTTAACCTCTGCAGTGTATGAGCGATCATGTTTTCCTTTGTCCTTGTGACTTTCAAAAGAATTGGTTATTACCTCTGCCACCGAAGGTGAAGGAGGTTGTCTTTTCACCCCCTTCTGTCCTGTTTGTTTGCCTGTCTGTGTGCAGGACATCTCAAAAGTTGTGGACGGATCTGGATGAAATTTGGTGACCAGGTTGAATGTGTGACACGGACGATCTGATTAGATTTTCACGATCTTTTCTACCCCCATTAATCCACCCATGGCCCACCACCTTCAAATTTCCTGCTTTCCTTCCTGAAATTCCCTGTCATGTAAGGACCTGGTAGTCCCTGTGGTGTCCATCTTGTTTACCCTGTGTACCCCACCCCACCCCTCTCCCTTCCACAGATCTCCTCAAGTCTGTTCCCCACTGGTTTGTCCTTCCCTCTCCCACCCCTCTTGTCTCTTGCTCCCCATTTTGTACATTCTGTGTGTTCGCTCTGATATGAGCCTCGACATTGTATACAAAATTTATTTATTTTTTTGGCATCCCTCCAATGGTTGGTGAAGAAGAAGGGTTTATTCATGTTGAGCTGCCATGGTGTTAGAATGGCAGCATCAAAAATAGCAAGCAGAACAGGAGACTCGTTCGTTGTTGTCGTCGTACTGGTTCACCTAACAAACAAAATCCACTTCGCTCAATTGTCTTGATGATGTCGAACTGAAGTCACTCTTAAATATTGACGGGCTGAGTGACTCGTGAATAAGAAAAGACTTGCAAGGAAAAGTGTGTGAGCTTCTAACATGTCATGATGACGAGCTCTTGTGAGCTGCCTTGTGTCCTCTATGTCTATTGGCTCTCTCTGGAAGGACTCCACTGATTGGCTCGTCGTGTTCACATGTTTGCAAGTTACAAATATTAGCAAAATGTATAGAAAAATTAACGAGCCACTACACAAGCTCCCCCCTAGATCGATGACCAAAGAGAGAGAGAGGATTGATAATGATAAACACGTCAGCCCTAATTAAATGCCTGCACGAATCTCTTAGGCCAATGGACATGTCTGCCAGAACGAGTTTTCCTCATGCCTGATGTAGTAGTTGGTGGCAAAGGGGTTGATGCAGATGTTAATGGGGCTGAACTCGGTGCTTTTGTGTGTAGGCTCAAAGGAACAGTGGGAGTCGATGTTGCTGGAGTTTGTTCTGCTACAGCAGTACGGTGAGTTGTACCAGACTCTTTATCCTTTTAGGTGGCCTAGAGTTTGTCTAAACTGACCGCTTCAGATTTTCCATTAAAAATAAAGGATGAAATACTTGTCCTTCCTGGTAATGATGAGGAAAGGGCCCCAGTAAGAAGCATTGCATTGTGGCCTCTGCTAGCGAAGACTTCACTCCAGTAAAAGCAGCAGCACATTCGTCAAACTAAACGAGAAGTCTGTTTGGCTCCTTCCCATGTCATGTGAGGTCATTTAGTGGATGAAGGGTCTCTGCACAGTTTAAGATGAATCTCCTGTAGCTTGCACACTGATGTTGGCTGCAAATAATCCTGGATCGCCTTAACCTTGTCAGCCAGTGGATGGATGCCAAGCTTGGCAATCAAGTGCCCCAAAAACTGTAATGAGGGCACCCCAAACTTACACTTGGCAGAATTTATGATGACTCCATATTGTGATAAGTGAGTGAATACAAACTGCAAATGCTGTTCATGCTCCTTGTTCGCCTCAAAGGCTATGAGAAGATCATCAATGTAGGCAAAAATGAGAGGCAAACCCCGGATGTCCCCATTGATGAAATGTTGAAAAGTTTGCACCACATTTAATAACCCAAAGGGCATGCACACAAACTCGAAAAGGCCAAAAGGAGTGATAATGGCTGTCCTGTGTACATCAGCCAGCTCGACCGGAATCTGATGATCCACTCCCACTAAGTCAAGCTTGGAGAAAACTTGCTTTCCCTGGAGTCGAGACGTAAAATCCTGCAGGTGTGGTGTAGTGTGACAGTCTGGTACTGTGTTCCTATTCAGTGCACTGTAGTCACCACAGGGCCTCCGATCGCCAGACATCTTTTTCTGGACCATATGTAAAGGCAAGGACCAGTTTCTGCTTGAAGATCGAACGATACCCAGCTCAAGAATATGGTAAAACTCCGCTTTAGAAATTGTATAACGATCCAGAGCTCGTCAACGTGGTTGAGCCGTGAATGGAGGGCCACGCGTATCGATGTGGTGAGTAGTGGAGTGTTTGACTGCCATTTCACTGTTGGTTGACTGAGTTATTTCTGTATACTGTTGAATGATGACATCATAACTGGCCAAGTGGTCGGACTGACGGAAGGCACGTGCAAGGTGATACCTTTGACACAAAGATTTGTGGTAGAGTTGAGGAGCTTTTGATTTTTCACATCCACCAGCAATCCAAAATAATTAAAGAAATCGGCTCTGATGAAAAATATCCATCAGTAAACACGCCTCAGGCCAAGATTGAGGATATCGATTGTTCACCGTATGTGGAAATGGTGGATTTGTTTACAGTTTGGAGTGTAAATGCAGATGGTTTACGTTTGTCCGCAACTGTTGGGGATAAAACGCTGATTTCAGCTCCAGTGTCAACTAAAAATCGGGTGCCAGTGTCCTTGTCACTAATGAAAAATCAGCGACTTGGTTGTTGGTCATCAGACTGACTCGTGGCATTTCTCGACTGAAATAGGGTGGGCTGTGAAAACTGCAAGGCTGAACACACTTGTGTGCATTCTCCTCAAATTGTCAATGATATCAGCACGTGCCCCCTGTATGTTGCTATGCACGAGAATTACGGCATGGTTGTGTGTCGGTCGCCTACATGTTGCTGTGGGTCCATCTACGACTGCGCTCTTCCTTAAGATGGCATGTAAGAGCCTGTTATTGGGCAGTGAGCTGGTCCATTTGGGTTTTAAGTCGTTGCATGTCAGAGGTAGCTGGTGCAGATATAATACGTCACCGGCTTACTGGGATGTGACCACACCAATGGAGGAAGTGTGTGGGGTAACGACTTTGACGATCTTCTCAGCTATATCGGCGAGTTGCTCGATATTCACTGAATCGCTGGTTCAAACAAGGATATGTTGACCATTAATTGGCAATTGTTGGAGAAAAGCTACTTGAGTATGTTATCCTCCAGATTCTTCTCACATCCTTTATAGCAATTGAGAAGGCTTACGATCTCCCAGCTCATCCGAATAAAGAAGTTTATGCAAGCGTTTTTGCAATGAGGCGGATGTGCGTGAACGAGCTCTGCCTTGAGGGAGTCATGCGGCCTTTCAGTGGGTGGCTCATTGTGATGTCCTGCATCTCTCGGGCTGTCTCCTATGCAAATTTGTTTCCTGTGCAGTGATGCCTCAGTTTAAAAACTGTGCATCACCTTGAGCAAAGCATATGGTGGGTCATTTGCCCCAAACAGAGGGAACTTCAAGTTGAGCTTAAAGTTCGTAAGGATATTTAGGATATGCATGAGAAGTATGTTATAGCTCTGGCAGATAAAGCAGCGAATAATTTTGTGGTCGTTTATAAAAAGTTTTACATCGAGGTTTTATAAAGGGAGTTAGGTGTTGATGGAGTTACTTTTACAAATTCAGGAAAAAGCACAGATGTTCCATGTCAAAAGCCTCTCCAAGACATTATAGCTGAGCATCAGGAAGGTTTGAATAACAATTTTAACATTTAATGTAAGAGGTAAATTTATGTATTCCCCGGTTTTTTGTGGATCCCTAATGTTTATAGTGGGAGCTAAGCAATATACTTTGAAACAATTGTCAGTGATGGTTATCTCAGGTTTATGAGTGGTTCGGGAGCATTTTAGGAAATATTGTTTAGCAATTAGTAAGAATTCTGGTATTAACACTTTCTGGAGTATTAATTCCACTTTAGAGTTTTTAGATGGGATTAGATTCCACGATATTAAATCTGTTGATTTTTTGATTTTTCAACTTTGTATACAAATTTGGATTTAGTCCTGGTTAAGGATGCACTCTTTTGTGTTGATAAAGTTTTTAGCTCATCATAAATTTTTATGAATCAGGTTTGATCGGTCATTCTTTTGTAAGAAAAAATATATGGGTTTTAATTGTTTTGATCAACAAAAATTTATAGATGCTGTTTAATATTTTTTTTGTTTAAGATTTTTGTATTTTTCTGGTGGGAAAATGTTTCAACAAGTAAAAGGCATTCCAAAGGGAGGGAACTGTAGCCCCAAATTAGCAGATATGTTCCTTGTTAACCTCCGCCATCTTCGAAGATGGATGGAGGTTACTGTTTTCACCCCTTTCTGTTTGTTTGTTTGTTTGTTTGTTTGTTTGTTTGTTTGTTTGTGAACAGTATTACGGAAAAACTCCTCGACGGATTTCGACGAAACTTGGTGGGGGGGTTAGGTATGGTCCAAGGATCATGCCATTAGATTTTGGACTTGGTCCCCCCCCCAAAAAAAAAATTGTTAGAGAAAAAAAATATTTTTTTTTGCATTTATACATGTTTTAAGTGATTTCCAACCCCCCCAAAAAATTTTTTTACCCCCCCCCCAAAAAATGAGAATTTTTTTTTTGCATTTCTACATGTTTTAAGTGATTTCCACCCCCCCCCCAAAAAAAAAAATTTGTTACCCCCCCAAAAAAAATTGTTAGAGAATTTTTTTGCATTTCTACATGTTTTAAGTGATTTCCAACCCCCCCCCCCAAAATGTAACCCCCCCAAAAAAAAATTGTTAGAGAAAAATGTTTTTTTTTGCATTTCTACATGTTTTAAGTGATTTCCACCCCCCCAAAAAATATAGTTTGAGAAAAAAATATTTTTTTAGCATTTCTACATGTTTTCAGTGATTTCCAACCCCCCCCAAAATTGTTACCCCCCCAAAAGATTTTTTTTTTTTGCATTTCTACATGTTTTAAGTGATTTCCACCCCTCTCCCAAAAAAATTGTTCGATAAGTTTTTGCAACTTTTTTTTCAACAAAATTTCGATTTTTTATTTTTGCATTTTTACATGTTTTAAGTGATTGCCAACCCCCCACCCCCCAACCCCCCTCAAAAAATGGAGAAAAGAACTATAACTCTCAGCACTGTTGACATCATATTTAATGAATAAGATATAAGGTTCACTTGAGTGACCCAGCAGTATTGGCGGCGGAGGTTTTGCACTCTCCAGAGTGCTCCCCCTCTAGTTGATTGTGAGTTTTCATTTGTCCAGAAGTTGACGAAGGAGAAGAAGTTAGGTGTAGCTAAAATATTATCTTCTACATGCCGTTATATGGATGATATTTGTGTGATTAATTACAAGTTTTTTTATCATGTAAGTTCTTTATTATTTGTCATATAAGGCTGATTCATAGGATTTATCCAGAAAAATGGCGGTGACACATCTTTCTGTTCAATCGACCAATCAACCACAGTTGCTATATGTCATCACAGATGTCTGAGTGCAAGGGCAGATCATGTGACCTGGTATGCAGGTTAATGATGTGGTTTAATGAAAATAATTAAACTCAAACTGCCTTACTGTGTTTTTTTAGACAAGCGATTACCAATTGTAAAATATTACCGTTCACATATATTTCTGATATCTGATTGTGGCTAGTTTACTATTGCGCAGCTGCATTGGAACACTGGTACCGCGAGTTGGTTTATGGCTTTGATTGTGTTCCTTGAGAAGAGGTAATGTTTTCAGGATCAGCCTCATTCTACGCAAGTATTCCTTGATAACTGTTTTGCACATTTTTATGACATATCATCCATGTTCAGTTAATGTGTCGACCTCCTTGTTTCTTTCGACGTTATTATCTTGCCAAAACGAAGTTTTTGCAAGATGTGTTAGTCAGCTTGTATGTTTTTTTTTTTGTTTTTTTTTTGTTTGTCTATAATCACGTATCGATCTCTCTGCAGAGCACAGTTATTATTGGAAATTTTTGTAACTTCGCATATCAGAGTCCTACAGAGGTCCCATTCAGCGCATAAAATTTTCAAGGTCAAGGTCAAAGGTCAAGGTCACTGTCGCAAATCAGCGGAGTCGACGAAACCCTTATTTTTTGAGTAATATTGATCGGATCGTCTTTAAACTTCATGATAATATAGTTCATGGTCTGTCGCTCAGCTGATTAATTTTTGGTGGTGATCGGCCTTGACCTTCATGGTTAGCGCTGGAGGTTGAAAGTTTTTGACCCCAAGGTCAAATTTTGAAATCTTAGATACCATATCGAGTAATACCTCATATGAAAGCGCTTGATAAGTGCTTTCCAGATCTGTCAAAAGTTTGATGCTATGACGTCATCAAATGACGTCATGACTAAAAAACGGATTTTTCATGAAATTTTTATTTCTTCAGTTCTCATCAAAATCTCTTGATATTTCATGTACAACGGTCCTGGAGAGATTAACCGTGCGAAAATATAAAGGTCAAGGTCAAAGGTCAAGGTCACAAAAAGGTCAAGCATCAAGGTCGACGAAACCCTTATTTTTTGAGTAACTTTAATCGAATAAATAAGTCACTCATGTTCACATTTTGGCAAGATACTGGTCACCCTGGGGGTGACATTGGTTTATTTTATTGGTTGTTCGCATGTAATCGTGTCCTTGCTCTTCAATGAGGTTACTTCGTCGATCCGGAGCAAGGCAAAACAGAAGGAGGGAAAGGCTGTTACCTTGGAAGATCACGCGTCGTATCTTCTTCATCCCTGGTATTTCAAGCTTTCCTTCCGAGTGCTGCAGGATTAGTGTGGTTTTCCATAGATCCATGGCTTTCTCAATCAGATTGAATATTTGGGGATTTTTCATCCATGAATGTGGGACACTATCGAAAGCTTTTTTTGTGGCCTATTCAGGCTGTGGACAGATTGGTTCTTCTGGCTTTGCAGTTTTCGAGTAGGGCCTTATTAAGTACAAGTTGGTCTGTTGTTCTGTAGCATTATCTCTTACATCCCTTCTGTTCTGCCTCTAGGCATCCTTGCTGTGTTTGGTGGTGGTATATTGTTTATTTGATGATTACTGTTAAAAGTCTGTATGTTGCAGGTGGACAGGTTACTGGCCGGTATTTGTGAGGGAGTCGGGTTTCTTCAGATTTGGGGATGAGGAAGGTGTTACCTTCTGTGAGCCTTTCATCCATTTCCTGACCTCCTTGGATAAGTTAATTGAATGCTCAAGCGCAATGAATGTGGAGAGCATCAAATTACATTCGCCAGAAGTTAAGCCTCGTGTTGGTTTTGCGGTTAGAGTGGTTGGCTTGAGATCTGAGGTTCCTGAGTTTGAGCCACATTTCTCATTGAATTAACAAGACATGGGGTTCACTCATCTTGTCATCCTTCTGAGGTTGGCGAAATGAGTACCAGTCTACTGGTATAGGGGCACTGCATCAGCGGCATAGCCGTGCCCCAACAAAATGATAGCTACTCCGCAGCCAAGCAACCACACGCAAGAAGAAGAAGAATAAGTCAGAAGCTTGAGATCCCATCTGGGCCAGCTCTTTTGGAGTTTGCTGTCTTTGCAAGTTGTTATCTTATCTTTTCAGCATCCATTCTTACTGAGAGCATTTCGTGGAGATAGTGCATCTTCTTCTCCAGGTTTGCGATCCATTCTGTCTCCTTATTGTGTTCTTTTCCATCTTCATAATTTCCTTTCGAGAATGGTTGCAGTCCATCTTTTTCAGGAGGGGATGACACTTTCTGCTTCTGTTTCCCGAGTTCACGGTAGAATATTTTTGGGTTGTTTTCAAACATCTGGCCTTCTTTTCTCCTGCTGTTTTCATACTCATAGTTTTGTTTTTTTCCCCTTGCTATCATTTATATTTTGAGTTCGTTTTCAGCAATCATTAACTCAAGGTCTTTGTCTTCAATTTTATATAATTTGTTTTTTATTTTTATTTTTTGGATTCTCCTCTTTAGTTTTGGGCTTTGATTTCCTCTTTGAACTTGCTGAATCAATGGTCCCACTCGTGCTTGCTTTCTTCCTGCTGTGGGTGCTGCCAACCAGACCATTCAACGTCCTGACCAAGATGTTAGGCCTCGTTGCTTCGCTCAGGACTGCATATCCTGCTGCTGTATGAGCCGTGCATGCTTCTCTTACCTTCGGCTCGGTACGGCGACATCTCTCTGACTTCACTTCTGTGACGTCCCCATTCCTCACGGTCTCTAAAAACTCACTCGAGGCCTCCCACGAGTACCCTCGGCCATTTGCACCATGCAGTATTACTGCCACGTCTATATATTTTTGCTTCGACATATATATATATATATATATATATATATATATATATATATATATATATATATATATATATATATATATATATATATATATATATATATATATATATATATATATATATATATCTTCTTCTTCTTCTTTAGGCTGCTCCCGTTAGGGGTCGCCACAGTGGATCATCCGTATGATCCGCATAGTGATTTGGCACATATTTTATGCCGGATGCCCTTCCTGACGCAACCCTGGTCGCCTCTTACGACACAGGGATATGGTACACCTATTTTAACCGGGGTGTACACCAGCCCAATACACTGGTAATCATTTCGCCAACCTCGGAAGGATGACAGGCTGAGTCAACCCCCTGGTGTATTAATTCAGTGGCCCAACGGGGCTTGAACTCAGGACCTTTTGGATCCCAAGCCGCTGCCCTAACCACTATATATATATATATATATATATATATATATATATATATATATATATACATATATATGTATGTATATATATGTATGTATATATATATATGTATATATATATATATATGTATATATATATATATATATGTATATATATATATATATATATGTATATATATATATATATGTATATATATATATATATGTATATATATATATACATATATATATATATATATATATATACATATATATATATATATATATATATATATATATATATATATATATATATATATATATATATATATATATATATATATATATATATATATATATATATATATATATATATATTTATATATATATGTTTATGTATATATATATATATATATATATATATATATACATATATATATATATATATATATATACATATATATATATATACATATATATATATATATATATACACATATTGATTATATATATATATAATATATATATATATATATATATATATATATATATATATATATATATATATATATATATATATATATATATATATATATATATATATATATATATATATATATATATATATATATATATATATATATATATATATATGTATATGTATGTATATATATATATATATATATAAATATATATAAATGTATGTATATGTATATATATATATATATATATATATATATATATATATATATATATATATATATATATATATATATATATATATATATATATATATATATATATATATATATATATATATATATATATATATATATATATATATATATATATATATATATATATATATATATATGTATGTATATATATATATATATATATATATATATATATATATATATATATATATATATATATATATATGTATATATATATATATATATATATATGTATGTATATATATATATGTATGTATATATATATATATATATATATATGTATGTATATATATATATTGTTGCGGTTTTCGCGCCCGCCGGCGTGCGGACCGCCACGTAACTCGAATCGCGGCACGTCGCCCACCGGACGGACAATCCAGTCGTGACCCTCTCGGACTAACGCCGGGAACCAGTCACGGGTGGACCTTTCGGTCTCACCGCGATCGAGCCAATCAGCCCCCGCGTGGGATAGGGTTGCTCGCCAAATTCGACCTACCTAAGTACCCACGCGGAGGGTAGACCGGGCGATCGCACCTCGCCGCAGGTCGACTTCGGACACGGGCCACTTAAGCGACCCGTTCCGTACTATCAGAATAACCGAGCGGTGTTATCGTCGACCTCGACGGTTCGATTAATTATCGGGCGTATTCAGCCCACTACCAACCCTTTACGTGAAGCAAGATGAGGGTTCAATGGGGGAAAAGACGAAGCGAAGCGGGAGAACAGTTCAACAATAAAGCACATTTATTCTCGGCACACGGGAAGCACACAAATACAATTCCACCAAAAGCACACACAAAAAAGAAAACACAATTCCATTTACACAAAAAGCAAATATAAAAGTGAAAACACAGTGCAGAGCTAATACCGACTACCGAGCACACGGCAACACTTATCCAATTCTACTTCACAGACGGCGCCGACAACACATACCCAAAACCAAGGAAAAGAAATACCTCAAGAATGAGGCGGGCCTGAGGCCGAGACCGGGTCGGGCCTACCCGTCTGGTGATGAGACGCGGAGCGGCGATGGCCCCGCAACCCGCGGGCCTCGTGGACGGTGTCTGGTAGGGGGTGGGAACGGGGCCCCCTTGGTCGCACTATCTCAGCGCGGGGGGAAACAGGAGGGGGTTGCTGATGCTCGGGGTATAGAGGATCTTTATTATCCCTGGTGTGCGTCTCCACCTCGGCCAGGTCGCGCTGCCGGCCTCCCTCGGGCGTGCAGCTCCCGGCACCGACGCGAGCACCCCCTCGTCTGACTCTCTTCAGCTTCTCCAGCCACTGCAGGCTTCGGGCTCCAGACTTCCACACTCGTCCCCTCCGTTCCGACTCCTTCTCGTTCTCGTTCTCCTTCTCGTTTTCGTTTTTGACGAACACCGTCCTTTTATCCCCCCCGTAACTTCGCCTTTGACCCCCTCCCTTTGACCTTTCACCTCGCTCCCCATTGGCCCGAGAAAAAGTGGGCGTGAAGGCTTTTTGATCCACAAATTTGCATATATCGATCGTTCTGGAGGCGGGGCCAAATCGCCCCTCGCTCACCGATTGGACGGCAAAAAGTGGGCGTGTGTCGTTTTTGATCCGTTTTTGAAGCACAAAATCCGTGATTTTGTACACGCTGTTCAACGTGCGCCCTGCACGAGTCCAACACCGGTACCCACAGCGGGGCAAGAACGGTGGCGATGCTACGGTTGCGAGGTGTGACGTGAAGGTCGTGGCGGTTGTGGTGAAGCGGTGTTGTGGTTGGTGGTTGATGTTGTGGTTGTGGTGATGGCGATTGGTCCAAAATAAAGATAGTAAAAGAAAAACGGCTATCCTGAAGAGTCGCAGCACGTATAAATGACATGTATTCCCACTAGACAACGGGTTTGGGCCTAACTACACATGCACTTACCGAGATACCTCACCTAAGGGACCTGAATGGTGGTTTGCGAATCTGGTAACCACAACACTACCCCTTCCCTTTTTACAGACTCGTCCCGAGTCGTCAAATTTTCGTGTGCCATCATGTGTAGTTTTCCCCTAGTACATTTTACCTACGGATCCCTGAGTGCGACATTCATGGTATTCGTGTCCCCAAAATAAATAACCTGAGGGCTGCGTAACTATCTAAACAAACTCACTCATACGGACGACTTAAATAAAATTGCCGGCGCTAAGACATACATGCCGGGGGCGCACTCATATTTACAGTACATCTTAACCTTAACTTACAAATTTTACACGAAACCATGGCCCAGGATCATTGAACTCTGCAAAAAGAAAGCAGTTAGCAGGGAGCCAGGCTGCCCACATGCAGTCTCTGGCTCAAAACAATGCAGGTGACAGGGAACGTGGCTGGCTGCTCACACGCAGTCCAAGGCCTTCCCTTTTGAACTGAACGCAGTGAACCACAACGGTGCATGGGCTGCACAAACGCAGTCTCCGTGCCAGCTCGAGTGGCACACGCAATGAGCACAACGAATGAATGGATGAATGGATGGACGCAAAACACGGTGCACGGGCTGCCACTGCAGGCCCGTGTTGTAGCTGCCAACAGGGCAGTTCTCGCAGCTTGCAAACTGTTGCTTTCTGATCCTGGCGCACATGGAAATGAACAGGGGGGGAAAAGCAAAAATTGAACGGGGCTGGTGAACGTGGGCAGTGGGCATGGCATGGCAAAGGTGAGCAGGCAAACACAGCCCGCAGAAGAAGGCCGCTGCAGGCAAACACAGCCGGCAGATGAACTGGCCGGCACAGGCCTCGAAGAAAAACAGCCAGCAGATGAACTGGCCGGCACAGGCCTCGAAGAAAAACAGCCAGCAGATGAACTGGCCGGCACAGGCCTCGAAGAAAAACAGCCAGCAGATGAACTGGCCGGCACAGGCCTTGCAGCACACAGCTGCCGATGAACTTGGCCGGCCTCCGCCTTGAAGAAAAACACGGCCAGCCGATGGCACAGGCCTTGCAGCAAAACAACAGCTGCCGATGAAGTTGGCCGGCCTCCGCCTCGAAGAAAAACACGGCCAGCCGATGAAGTTGGCCAGCCTTTGCCGTTCAATGGAGGTTGGTGGAGGGAGTGCGGTGGTGCTGGCCACTTGGAAGGCGGGCTCGGACCTACCTACCTGTCTCCCTCCCAACCTATCGCCTTTGCCTGTCACTGTACATACCCACTCCCTTAATTTGTCAAACCCCAATTTAGCCCCACTTATTTTTTTTTTATTTTTACTTTTATGTTTACTTCCCCTCTATAAATCGTCCCCTAACCCCCTTTATCGTCCTTGTTCGGCTAACCTATCCTGTCACCTAGCCTACTCCCAACCCCTACGTTCCCTTCCCGGAGGGGAATAAGGGAGAGCTAACGTCCTGTGTCGAGGCCCAACGAAGCCTCAGAATGGCCTCCTCAGAGTTCGGCGATCTATAACCAAAGTGGGTCCAGCGGCCCACAACGACAGCGAGGGGATGGATGGTGCGGAGGGGTACATCTCCTAATCTACCCTAACCATTTAACTGTTAAACTACCCCGGGGCTTTCAACAAGCGCCTCTCGCTTAAACTATTGGTTCTAACAACCCAGATTCCCGTCGCCTGTGTTGGTGTCCTCACAATTTCGGGCCTCGCCCCCAATTTTCTCTCCGTGCCCTCACACGGTCTCCTGGCTGGGACACGTGGCTCCCTTTGGCAGGCACGACCCTCTGCCGATTCTCCCGCTATGGCACCCCGGGCACTACACTGCCTCCGAGCCTACCAGCTCCCTAACACCGGGGAGTGCCCCCCATGGCACCTCCCCTGAAACGCACACGTGGCAGGCCGGCCTCCCGGGCCCCTTTCCGAGGGTCACCCGTGCCCACAACACTGCCCACGCGGCTAATGGCGCCCCGGGCCCCCGCACCAAGCAGGCGCACCCGTGCCCACTACTCTATCCCGGCCCCCCATGGACCCTTGGCCTACCGCGGCCGACTAGCCTGGTGCCCGGGGTACCCACTCAGCGATACTCACCTTTCGCAGCCACGCTCCCAAGCCCGTCAACAGGGCTCCTGCACCCCTCCAAATGGGTTTCGAGCCTACTTTCCCACCAACAACAAAACGACCTCCATTTTTCAATTTGACTAACCCAGCTAACTCAATCTACACTGACCCCGGGGTCCCTTGGGCGGGAGTCACTCCTCCCCAATCACTCATCGCACCATGCATTCCCCATTCACTCCATTCACACAGACCCGCTGGCCTCACTCACTCAACATGCACATGCCTCACAACTCACCAACTCTTCAACACACACACCACTGAACTCTGCCATCCTTCTATCTGCATCCCCTAACTAACTCGTGCTCCCACGTAGTCCCTTAAACTAAAGCACGTTCCTTTTAACACTACGTAGCTAAACTACGTCCCCTCTACACATTCACTGTCTGTCTCTGTCTCCAAATAAATCATTTTATTTCCCAACCTAAATCTGGCTACAATCCCTCTAACTAATCCATTCCACGGACTCCATGAGGACTTACCCCTGCCCCATGAAGTCGGTCTAACTAAGCTAACCCTTCCCCCTAACTAGTTTTCATCCTGTGCCCAGGCCAAGGGGGTCTTCCACCCCTTGCCCAGGAATCCTGTGCACCCGAAAGTGAGGCTTGTTTTTTTTTTCATGCGCAGCACCTGCGCGGCAACTCAGAGCTCGCGCACTTTGCACCTGCCCGTGACGTCATGCAGCTGCACGTGTTCCTCGTCCCTCCTTGGACGGTACCATCCGGCAGAGATACCCCTCCTGCCGGATTCCAACCCCACGTGCAGCCATGACGTCACCGTGCGCATAAAAAAAACACAAGCCCCACGTCTCGAGGGGTTCCCCACGCGAACACATGTGCTTTGCCCGTTGGAGCTCAACACACACGATCGCGTGGAGAACCCGTCCGGTCCAAATCCGTTTACCTGCCTAAACTTTGTCCGTCCGCGGGATCGGCAAATCCACCGCGTGCGTTTCCGGACCGGGACTTCACTCTCGCAAGCGAGCACGTGGTGGCCTCGTGCGTTGCACAGCACGGACCGCGTGCTCACTGCTGGGTGAACCCGGCACGGTCCCCGAAACAGCTACAGCCGCTACTCGGCTTTCTTTACTCTGTCGCCTTCGTCGTCGCCATTCAACACACGCACCCCTGCGTGTTACGACGCACACAGTCCACTCCATCACATTCACTCCGGGAGACGCGGCTGCGTGCTCCCGCATGCCAACCGACATCTCCCTCACATACCGCTCTCTCACACACACGGTCTCCCTTGCACTCGGCCGTTCACTCACGCGTCCCTCACTACTCACACAAACCATACTATTTACACACGCGGCGGCACTCACCCACGGTGCCTCATCCACACTGGCCGTTTCACTCACACACACGGCCTCTTCCACACACGGTGCCTCATCCACACACCGTCCCTCACTCACACACGCGGGGGCACTCACCCGCGGTGCCTCATCCATACTCCGTGCCTCACTCACACACGCGGGGGCACTCACCCGCGGTTCCTCACTCGCACTCCGTGCCTCATCCACACTGGCCGTTTCATCCACACACGCGGGGGCACTAACCCGCGGTGCCTCACTCACACTGGCCGTTTCACTCACACACCATGTACTCACCTCACACGGTGCCTCATCCACACACGGCGTGCTGGGAAGCACGTACTCCGGCACCA
Source organism: Eptatretus burgeri (assembly GCF_056783735.1). NCBI lineage: Eukaryota > Metazoa > Chordata > Myxini > Myxiniformes > Myxinidae > Eptatretus > Eptatretus burgeri. The sequence continues at coordinate 805,726 of NC_140965.1, forward strand.
TCGCCACCACACCACTCACACACGGGGTCGCTTCCACACACGGGGACGCACTCACACCTTGCACCACACACACAGGGACAACCACACTGGGGATTTGTGTCCCCACAAGGGTCTCCGGGGCCTCTACACCCCCCAAGCTCTCCGTGCACCTGTCCACAGCACTCCTCCTCTCAACCTCGCAAAGCACGACCGAACTCACCTGGTCGTGACTCGCCTCAAGGGGGCATACTCCCTCCCCTCGTTCCTGGAGGAGGCCACCCAGGTGCTCGCACTGGGTCTCTACCCAGTCCGCCAGCTCACCCCCATTATCCTCCACTACCTCTGTGTGTGTGTGTGCGTCACTTACCCCGTCTTCCTCGTGTAGTCTTTCCTCTATTTTTTCTATCTCCCGTGTCTCTGCCAACTCTTCACCCTTTACCTCCCTTGTCTCAACTATTATTTCCTTTGTCACGGCCTTCATGCCCGCCTGCAGGCTTCGGCCCATGTTCTGCGTCTCACCCCGGAACTTTTTCATTTCTTCCTTCATGTTTGTTTCCATTTTAGTTTTCATGCGTTTTATTTCGTTTGTGAATGTATCCATCTTTTCGTTCATGCCTTTCATTTCGTTTTTCATTTCATTTGTGTTTGCATCCATTTTTTCGATCATTTTCGCATTCATCTTTTCGTTCATTGCCGCCAGCATGGCGCATAGCTGGGCCATGTTGGATGCACTCAGCTGAGCCGTTTCGGCAAGGGTTGGGGAAGGGTTTTGGTGGAGAGGGGGAGGTGTCATACACCGCGGCCGCTGCCGCACCCACCTCGGGCCCTGGGTTCAGTTGGGCGAGTCCGTGTTCCTGCACAATCAACATTTCCTGCTCGGGGATTCCATCCTGAGCCATGGATTCTACATTACTATTACACATACCTAATCCACCCGGCACCCGCTCGCCTTGAGACGCCATCTTGCTTCTCGTGAAGGGTTAATTTGCTCGCTCGTAATTTGGAGGGAATCGGGGGGTCGCTTCTCTCACCCCTGGACCGATTCCCGTGAATTTAGCCGGAGACAGGAGAGCCCGTTTTCCTGTTCTCCGTTACCAGTGCCGTGAGGAGGGCGATGAATTTGTATCGCACGACCTGACACCAGTGTTGCGGTTTTCGCGCCCGCCGGCGTGCGGACGGCCACGTAACTCGAATCGCGGCACGTCGCCCACCGGACCGACAATCCAGTCGTGACCCTCTCGGACTAACGCCGGGAACCAGTCACGGGTGGACCTTTCGGTCTCACCGCGATCGAGCCAATCAGCCCCCGTGGGATAGGGTTGCTCGCCAAATTCGACCTACCTAAGTACCCACGCGGAGGGTAGACCGGGCGATCGCACCTCGCCGCAGGTCGACTTCGGACACGGGCCACTTAAGCGACCCGTTCCGTACTATCAGAATAACCGAGCGGTGTTATCGTCGACCTCGACGGTTCGATTAATTATCGGGCGTATTCAGCCCACTACCAACCCTTTACGTGAAGCAAGATGAGGGTTCAATGGGGGAAAAGACGAAGCGAAGCGGGAGAACAGTTCAACAATAAAGCACATTTATTCTCGGCACACGGGAAGCACACAAATACAATTCCACCAAAAGCACACACAAAAAGAAAACACAATTCCATTTACACAAAAAGCAAATATAAAAGTGAAAACACAGTGCAGAGCTAATACCGACTACCGAGCACACGGCAACACTTATACAATTCTACTTCACAGACGGCGCCGACAACACATACCCAAAACCAAGGAAAAGAAATACCTCAAGAATGAGGCGGGCCTGAGGCCGAGACCGGGTCGGGCCTACCCGTCTGGTGATGAGACGCGGAGCGGCGATGGCCCCGCAACCCGCGGGCCTCGTGGACGGTGTCTGGTAGGGGGTGGGAACGGGGCCCCCTTGGTCGCACTATCTCAGCGCGGGGGGAAACAGGAGGGGGTTGCTGATGCTCGGGGTATAGAGGATCTTTATTATCCCTGGTGTGCGTCTCCACCTCGGCCAGGTCGCGCTGCCGGCCTCCCTCGGGCGTGCAGCTCCCGGCACCGACGCGAGCACCCCTCGTCTGCCTCTCTTCAGCTTCTCCAGCCACTGCAGGCTTCGGGCTCCAGACTTCCACACTCGTCCCCTCCGTTCCGACTCCTTCTCGTTCTCGTTCTCCTTCTCGTTTTCGTTTTTGACGAACACCGTCCTTTTATCCCCCCGTAACTTCGCCTTTGACCCTCTCCCTTTGACCTTTCACCTCGCTCCCCATTGGCCCGAGAAAAAGTGGGCGTGAAGGCTTTTGATCCACAAATTTGCATATATCGATCGTTCTGGAGGCGGGGCCAAATCGCCCCTCGCTCACCGATTGGACGGCAAAAAGTGGGCGTGTGTCGTTTTTGATCCGTTTTTGAAGCACAAAATCCGTGATTTTGTACACGCTGTTCAACGTGCGCCCTGCACGAGTCCAACACCGGTACCCACAGCGGGGCAAGAACGGTGGCGATGCTACGGTTGCGAGGTGTGACGTGAAGGTCGTGGCGGTTGTGGTGAAGCGGTGTTGTGGTTGGTGGTTGATGTTGTGGTTGTGGTGATGGCGATTGGTCCAAAATAAAGATAGTAAAAGAAAAACGGCTATCCTGAAGAGTCGCAGCACGTATAAATGACATGTATTCCCACTAGACAACGGGTTTGGGCCTAACTACACATGCACTTACCGAGATACCTCACCTAAGGGACCTGAATGGTGGTTTGCGAATCTGGTAACCACAACACTACCCCTTCCTTTTTACAGACTCGTCCCGAGTCGTCAAATTTTCGTGTGCCATCATGTGTAGTTTTCCCCTAGTACATTTTACCTACGGATCCCTGAGTGCGACATTCATGGTATTCGTGTCCCCAAAATAAATAACCTGAGGGCTGCGTAACTATCTAAACAAACTCACTCATACGGACGACTTAAATAAAATTGCCGGCGCTAAGACATACATGCCGGGGGCGCACTCATATTTACAGTACATCTTAACCTTAACTTACAAATTTTACACTAAACCATGGCCCAGGATCATTGAACTCTGCAAAAAGAAAGCAGTTAGCAGGGAGCCAGGCTGCCCACATGCAGTCTCTGGCTCAAAACAATGCAGGTGACAGGGAACGTGGCTGGCTGCTCACACGCAGTCCAAGGCCTTCCCTTTTGAACTGAACGCAGTGAACCACAACGGTGCATGGGCTGCACAAACGCAGTCTCCGTGCCAGCTCGAGTGGCACACGCAATGAGCACAACGAATGAATGGATGGACGCAAAACACGGTGCACGGGCTGCCACTGCAGGCCCGTGTTGTAGCTGCCAACAGGGCGGTTCTCGCAGCTTGCAAACTGTTGCTTTCTGATCCTGGCGCACATGGAAATGAACAGGGGGGGAAAAGCAAAAATTGAACGGGGCTGGTGAACGTGGGCAGTGGGCATGGCATGGCAAAGGTGAGCAGGCAAACACAGCCCGCAGAAGAAGGCCGCTGCAGGCAAACACAGCCGGCAGATGAACTGGCCGGCACAGGCCTCGAAGAAAAACAGCCAGCAGATGAACTGGCCGGCACAGGCCTCGAAGAAAAACAGCCAGCAGATGAACTGGCCGGCACAGGCCTCGAAGAAAAACAGCCAGCAGATGAACTGGCCGGCACAGGCCTTGCAGCACACAGCTGCCGATGAACTTGGCCGGCCTCCGCCTTGAAGAAAAACACGGCCAGCCGATGGCACAGGCCTTGCAGCAAAACAACAGCTGCCGATGAAGTTGGCCGGCCTCCGCCTCGAAGAAAAACACGGCCAGCCGATGAAGTTGGCCAGCCTTTGCCGTTCAATGGAGGTTGGTGGAGGGAGTGCGGTGGTGCTGGCCACTTGGAAGGCGGGCTCGGACCTACCTACCTGTCTCCCTCCCAACCTATCGCCTTTGCCTGTCACTGTACATACCCACTCCCTTAATTTGTCAAACCCCAATTTAGCCCCACTTATTTTTTTATTTTTACTTTTATGTTTACTTCCCCTCTATAAATCGTCCCCTAACCCCCTTTATCGTCCTTGTTCGGCTAACCTATCCTGTCACCTAGCCTACTCCCAACCCCTACGTTCCCTTCCCGGAGGGGAATAAGGGAGAGCTAACGTCCTGTGTCGAGGCCCAACGAAGCCTCAGAATGGCCTCCTCAGAGTTCGGCGATCTATAACCAAAGTGGGTCCAGCGGCCCACAACGACAGCGAGGGGATGGATGGTGCGGAGGGGTACATCTCCTAATCTACCCTAACCATTTAACTGTTAAACTACCCCGGGGCTTTCAACAAGCGCCTCTCGCTTAAACTATTGGTTCTAACAACCCAGATTCCCGTCGCCTGTGTTGGTGTCCTCACAATTTCGGGCCTCGCCCCCCAATTTTCTCTCCGTGCCCTCACACGGTCTCCTGGCTGGGACACGTGGCTCCCTTTGGCAGGCACGACCCTCTGCCGATTCTCCCGCTATGGCACCCCCGGGCACTACACTGCCTCCGAGCCTACCAGCTCCCTAACACCGGGGAGTGCCCCCCATGGCACCTCCCCTGAAACGCACACGTGGCAGGCCGGCCTCCCGGGCCCCTTTCCGAGGGTCACCCGTGCCCACAACACTGCCCACGCGGCTAATGGCGCCCTGGGCCCCGCACCAAGCAGGCGCACCCGTGCCCACTACTCTATCCCGGCCCCCCATGGACCCTTGGCCTACCGCGGCCGACTAGCCTGGTGCCCGGGGTACCCACTCAGCGATACTCACCTTTCGCAGCCACGCTCCCAAGCCCGTCAACAGGGCTCCTGCACCCCTCCAAATGGGTTTCGAGCCTACTTTCCCACCAACAACAAAACGACCTCCATTTTTCAATTTGACTAACCCAGCTAACTCAATCTACACTGACCCCGGGGTCCCTTGGGCGGGAGTCACTCCTCCCCCCAATCACTCATCGCACCATGCATTCCCCATTCACTCCATTCACACAGACCCGCTGGCCTCACTCACTCAACATGCACATGCCTCACAACTCACCAACTCTTCAACACACACACCACTGAACTCTGCCATCCTTCTATCTGCATCCCCTAACTAACTCGTGCTCCCACGTAGTCCCTTAAACTAAAGCACGTTCCTTTTAACACTACGTAGCTAAACTACGTCCCCTCTACACATTCACTGTCTGTCTCTGTCTCCAAATAAATCATTTTATTTCCCAACCTAAATCTGGCTACAATCCCTGTAACTAATCCATTACACGGACTTCATGAGGACTTACCCTGCCCCATGAAGTCGGTCTAACTAAGCTAACCCTTCCCCTAACTAGTTTTCATCCTGTGCCCAGGCCAAGGGGTCTTCCACCCCTTGCCCAGGAATCCTGTGCACCCGAAAGTGAGGCTTGTTTTTTTTCATGCGCAGCACCTGCGCGGCAACTCAGAGCTCGCGCACTTTGCACCTGCCCGTGACGTCATGCAGCTGCACGTGTTCCTCGTCCCTCCTTGGACGGTACCATCCGGCAGAGATACCCCTCCTGCCGGATTCCAACCCCACGTGCAGCCATGACGTCACCGTGCGCAGAAAAAAAACAAGCCCCACGTCTCGAGGGGTTCCCCACGCGAACACATGTGCTTTGCCCGTTGGAGCTCAACACACACGATCGCGTGGAGAACCCGTCCGGTCCAAATCCGTTTACCTGCCTAAACTTTGTCCGTCCGCGGGATCGGCAAATCCACCGCGTGCGTTTCCGGACCGGGACTTCACTCTCGCAAGCGAGCACGTGGTGGCCTCGTGCGTTGCACAGCACGGACCGCGTGCTCACTGCTGGGTGAACCCGGCACGGTCCCCGAAACAGCTACAGCCGCTACTCGGCTTTCTTTACTCTGTCGCCTTCGTCGTCGCCATTCAACACACGCACCCCTGCGTGTTACGACGCACACAGTCCACTCCATCACATTCACTCCGGGAGACGCGGCTGCGTGCTCCCGCATGCCAACCGACATCTCCCTCACATACCGCTCTCTCACACACACGGTCTCCCTTGCACTCGGCCGTTCACTCACGCGTCCCTCACTACTCACACAAACCATACTATTTACACACGCGGCGGCACTCACCCACGGTGCCTCATCCACACTGGCCGTTTCACTCACACACACGGCCTCTTCCACACACGGTGCCTCATCCACACACCGTCCCTCACTCACACACGCGGGGCACTCACCCGCGGTGCCTCATCCATACTCCGTGCCTCACTCACACACGCGGGGGCACTCACCCGCGGTTCCTCACTCGCACTCCGTGCCTCATCCACACTGGCCGTTTCATCCACACACGCGGGGGCACTAACCCGCGGTGCCTCACTCACACTGGCCGTTTCACTCACACACCATGTACTCACCTCACACGGTGCCTCATCCACACACGGCGTGCTGGGAAGCACGTACTCCGGCACCATCGCCACCACACCACTCACACACGGGGTCGCTTCCACACACGGGGACGCACTCACACCTTGCACCACACACACAGGGACAACCACACTGGGGATTTGTGTCCCCACAAGGGTCTCCGGGGCCTCTACACCCCCAAGCTCTCCGTGCACCTGTCCACAGCACTCCTCCTCTCAACCTCGCAAAGCACGACCGAACTCACCTGGTCGTGACTCGCCTCAAGGGGGCATACTCCCTCCCCTCGTTCCTGGAGGAGGCCACCCAGGTGCTCGCACTGGGTCTCTACCCAGTCCGCCAGCTCACCCCCATTATCCTCCACTACCTCTGTGTGTGTGTGTGCGTCACTTACCCCGTCTTCCTCGTGTAGTCTTTCCTCTATTTTTTCTATCTCCCGTGTCTCTGCCAACTCTTCACCCTTTACCTCCCTTGTCTCAACTATTATTTCCTTTGTCACGGCCTTCATGCCCGCCTGCAGGCTTCGGCCCATGTTCTGCGTCTCACCCCGGAACTTTTTCATTTCTTCCTTCATGTTTGTTTCCATTTTAGTTTTCATGCGTTTTATTTCGTTTGTGAATGTATCCATCTTTTCGTTCATGCCTTTCATTTCGTTTTTCATTTCATTTGTGTTTGCATCCATTTTTCGATCATTTTCGCATTCATCTTTTCGTTCATTGCCGCCAGCATGGCGCATAGCTGGGCCATGTTGGATGCACTCAGCTGAGCCGTTTCGGCAAGGGTTGGGGAAGGGTTTTGGTGGAGAGGGGGGGGGAGGTGTCATACACCGCGGCCGCTGCCGCACCCACCTCGGGCCCTGGGTTCAGTTGGGCGAGTCCGTGTTCCTGCACAATCAACATTTCCTGCTCGGGGATTCCATCCTGAGCCATGGATTCTACATTACTATTACACATACCTAATCCACCCGGCACCCGCTCGCCTTGAGACGCCATCTTGCTTCTCGTGAAGGGTTAATTTGCTCGCTCGTAATTTGGAGGGAATCGGGGGGTCGCTTCTCTCACCCCTGGACCGATTCCCGTGAATTTAGCCGGAGACAGGAGAGCCCGTTTTCCTGTTCTCCGTTACCAGTGCCGTGAGGAGGGCGATGAATTTGTATCGCACGACCTGACACCAGTGTTGCGGTTTTCGCGCCCGCCGGCGTGCGGACGGCCACGTAACTCGAATCGCGGCACGTCGCCCACCGGACCGACAATCCAGTCGTGACCCTCTCGGACTAACGCCGGGAACCAGTCACGGGTGGACCTTTCGGTCTCACCGCGATCGAGCCAATCAGCCCCCCCGTGGGATAGGGTTGCTCGCCAAATTCGACCTACCTAAGTACCCACGCGGAGGGTAGACCGGGCGATCGCACCTCGCCGCAGGTCGACTTCGGACACGGGCCACTTAAGCGACCCGTTCCGTACTATCAGAATAACCGAGCGGTGTTATCGTCGACCTCGACGGTTCGATTAATTATCGGGCGTATTCAGCCCACTACCAACCCTTTACGTGAAGCAAGATGAGGGTTCAATGGGGGAAAAGACGAAGCGAAGCGGGAGAACAGTTCAACAATAAAGCACATTTATTCTCGGCACACGGGAAGCACACAAATACAATTCCACCAAAAGCACACACAAAAAGAAAACACAATTCCATTTACACAAAAAGCAAATATAAAAGTGAAAACACAGTGCAGAGCTAATACCGACTACCGAGCACACGGCAACACTTATACAATTCTACTTCACAGACGGCGCCGACAACACATACCCAAAACCAAGGAAAAGAAATACCTCAAGAATGAGGCGGGCCTGAGGCCGAGACCGGGTCGGGCCTACCCGTCTGGTGATGAGACGCGGAGCGGCGATGGCCCCGCAACCCGCGGGCCTCGTGGACGGTGTCTGGTAGGGGGTGGGAACGGGGCCCCCTTGGTCGCACTATCTCAGCGCGGGGGGAAACAGGAGGGGGTTGCTGATGCTCGGGGTATAGAGGATCTTTATTATCCCTGGTGTGCGTCTCCACCTCGGCCAGGTCGCGCTGCCGGCCTCCCTCGGGCGTGCAGCTCCCGGCACCGACGCGAGCACCCCCTCGTCTGCCTCTCTTCAGCTTCTCCAGCCACTGCAGGCTTCGGGCTCCAGACTTCCACACTCGTCCCCTCCGTTCCGACTCCTTCTCGTTCTCGTTCTCCTTCTCGTTTTCGTTTTTGACGAACACCGTCCTTTTATCCCCCCCGTAACTTCGCCTTTGACCCTCTCCCTTTGACCTTTCACCTCGCTCCCCATTGGCCCGAGAAAAAGTGGGCGTGAAGGCTTTTTGATCCACAAATTTGCATATATCGATCGTTCTGGAGGCGGGGCCAAATCGCCCTCGCTCACCGATTGGACGGCAAAAAGTGGGCGTGTGTCGTTTTTGATCCGTTTTTGAAGCACAAAATCCGTGATTTTGTACACGCTGTTCAACGTGCGCCCTGCACGAGTCCAACACCGGTACCCACAGCGGGGCAAGAACGGTGGCGATGCTACGGTTGCGAGGTGTGACGTGAAGGTCGTGGCGGTTGTGGTGAAGCGGTGTTGTGGTTGGTGGTTGATGTTGTGGTTGTGGTGATGGCGATTGGTCCAAAATAAAGATAGTAAAAGAAAAACGGCTATCCTGAAGAGTCGCAGCACGTATAAATGACATGTATTCCCACTAGACAACGGGTTTGGGCCTAACTACACATGCACTTACCGAGATACCTCACCTAAGGGACCTGAATGGTGGTTTGCGAATCTGGTAACCACAACACTACCCCCTTCCTTTTCGACCGCCTCGCCCCGAGTCGTTAAATTTCCGTGTGCCATCATGTGTAGTTTTCCCCTAGTACATTTTACCTACGGATCCCTGAGTGCGACATTCATGGTATTCGTGTCCCCAAAATAAATAACCTGAGGGCTGCGTAACTATCTAAACAAACTCACTCATACGGACGACTTAAATAAAATTGCCGGCGCTAAGACATACATGCCGGGTCCGCACTCATATTTACAGTACATCTTAACCTTAACTTACAAATTTTACACTAAACCATGGCCCAGGATCATTGAACTCTGCAAAAGAAAGCAGTTAGCAGGGAGCCAGGCTGCCCACATGCAGTCTCTGGCTCAAAACAATGCAGGTGACAGGGAACGTGGCTGGCTGCTCACACGCAGTCCAAGGCCTTCCCTTTTGAACTGAACGCAGTGAACCACAACGGTGCATGGGCTGCACAAACGCAGTCTCCGTGCCAGCTCGAGTGGCACACGCAATGAGCACAACGAATGAATGGATGAATGGATGGACGCAAAACACGGTGCACGGGCTGCCACTGCAGGCCCGTGTTGTAGCTGCCAACAGGGCGGTTCTCGCAGCTTGCAAACTGTTGCTTTCTGATCCTGGCGCACATGGAAATGAACAGGGGGAAAAGCAAAAATTGAACGGGGCTGGTGAACGTGGGCAGTGGGCATGGCATGGCAAAGGTGAGCAGGCAAACACAGCCCGCAGAAGAAGGCCGCTGCAGGCAAACACAGCCGGCAGATGAACTGGCCGGCACAGGCCTCGAAGAAAAACAGCCAGCAGATGAACTGGCCGGCACAGGCCTCGAAGAAAAACAGCCAGCAGATGAACTGGCCGGCACAGGCCTCGAAGAAAAACAGCCAGCAGATGAACTGGCCGGCACAGGCCTTGCAGCACACAGCTGCCGATGAACTTGGCCGGCCTCCGCCTTGAAGAAAAACACGGCCAGCCGATGGCACAGGCCTTGCAGCAAAACAACAGCTGCCGATGAAGTTGGCCGGCCTCCGCCTCGAAGAAAAACACGGCCAGCCGATGAAGTTGGCCAGCCTTTGCCGTTCAATGGAGGTTGGTGGAGGGAGTGCGGTGGTGCTGGCCACTTGGAAGGCGGGCTCGGACCTACCTACCTGTCTCCCTCCCAACCTATCGCCTTTGCCTGTCACTGTACATACCCACTCCCTTAATTTGTCAAACCCCAATTTAGCCCCACTTATTTTTTTATTTTTACTTTTATGTTTACTTCCCCTCTATAAATCGTCCCCTAACCCCCTTTATCGTCCTTGTTCGGCTAACCTATCCTGTCACCTAGCCTACTCCCAACCCCTACGTTCCCTTCCCGGAGGGGAATAAGGGAGAGCTAACGTCCTGTGTCGAGGCCCAACGAAGCCTCAGAATGGCCTCCTCAGAGTTCGGCGATCTATAACCAAAGTGGGTCCAGCGGCCCACAACGACAGCGAGGGGATGGATGGTGCGGAGGGGTACATCTCCTAATCTACCCTAACCATTTAACTGTTAAACTACCCCGGGGCTTTCAACAAGCGCCTCTCGCTTAAACTATTGGTTCTAACAACCCAGATTCCCGTCGCCTGTGTTGGTGTCCTCACAATTTCGGGCCTCGCCCCCCAATTTTCTCTCCGTGCCCTCACACGGTCTCCTGGCTGGGACACGTGGCTCCCTTTGGCAGGCACGACCCTCTGCCGATTCTCCCGCTATGGCACCCCCGGGCACTACACTGCCTCCGAGCCTACCAGCTCCCTAACACCGGGGAGTGCCCCCCCATGGCACCTCCCCTGAAACGCACACGTGGCAGGCCGGCCTCCCGGGCCCCTTTCCGAGGGTCACCCGTGCCCACAACACTGCCCACGCGGCTAATGGCGCCCCGGGCCCCCGCACCAAGCAGGCGCACCCGTGCCCACTACTCTATCCCGGCCCCCCATGGACCCTTGGCCTACCGCGGCCGACTAGCCTGGTGCCCGGGGTACCCACTCAGCGATACTCACCTTTCGCAGCCACGCTCCCAAGCCCGTCAACAGGGCTCCTGCACCCCTCCAAATGGGTTTCGAGCCTACTTTCCCACCAACAACAAAACGACCTCCATTTTTCAATTTGACTAACCCAGCTAACTCAATCTACACTGACCCCGGGGTCCCTTGGGCGGGAGTCACTCCTCCCCCCAATCACTCATCGCACCATGCATTCCCCATTCACTCCATTCACACAGACCCGCTGGCCTCACTCACTCAACATGCACATGCCTCACAACTCACCAACTCTTCAACACACACACCACTGAACTCTGCCATCCTTCTATCTGCATCCCCTAACTAACTCGTGCTCCCACGTAGTCCCTTAAACTAAAGCACGTTCCTTTTAACACTACGTAGCTAAACTACGTCCCCTCTACACATTCACTGTCTGTCTCTGTCTCCAAATAAATCATTTTATTTCCCAACCTAAATCTGGCTACAATCCCTCTAACTAATCCATTCCACGGACTCCATGAGGACTTACCCCTGCCCCATGAAGTCGGTCTAACTAAGCTAACCCTTCCCCCTAACTAGTTTTCATCCTGTGCCCAGGCCAAGGGGGTCTTCCACCCCTTGCCCAGGAATCCTGTGCACCCGAAAGTGAGGCTTGTTTTTTTTTTTTTTTCATGCGCAGCACCTGCGCGGCAACTCAGAGCTCGCGCACTTTGCACCTGCCCGTGACGTCATGCAGCTGCACGTGTTCCTCGTCCCTCCTTGGACGGTACCATCCGGCAGAGATACCCCTCCTGCCGGATTCCAACCCCACGTGCAGCCATGACGTCACCGTGCGCATAAAAAAAAAACACAAGCCCCACGTCTCGAGGGGTTCCCCACGCGAACACATGTGCTTTGCCCGTTGGAGCTCAACACACACGATCGCGTGGAGAACCCGTCCGGTCCAAATCCGTTTACCTGCCTAAACTTTGTCCGTCCGCGGGATCGGCAAATCCACCGCGTGCGTTTCCGGACCGGGACTTCACTCTCGCAAGCGAGCACGTGGTGGCCTCGTGCGTTGCACAGCACGGACCGCGTGCTCACTGCTGGGTGAACCCGGCACGGTCCCCGAAACAGCTACAGCCGCTACTCGGCTTTCTTTACTCTGTCGCCTTCGTCGTCGCCATTCAACACACGCACCCCTGCGTGTTACGACGCACACAGTCCACTCCATCACATTCACTCCGGGAGACGCGGCTGCGTGCTCCCGCATGCCAACCGACATCTCCCTCACATACCGCTCTCTCACACACACGGTCTCCCTTGCACTCGGCCGTTCACTCACGCGTCCCTCACTACTCACACAAACCATACTATTTACACACGCGGCGGCACTCACCCACGGTGCCTCATCCACACTGGCCGTTTCACTCACACACACGGCCTCTTCCACACACGGTGCCTCATCCACACACCGTCCCTCACTCACACACGCGGGGGCACTCACCCGCGGTGCCTCATCCATACTCCGTGCCTCACTCACACACGCGGGGGCACTCACCCGCGGTGCCTCACTCGCACTCCGTGCCTCATCCACACTGGCCGTTTCATCCACACACGCGGGGCACTAACCCGCGGTGCCTCACTCACACTGGCCGTTTCACTCACACACCATGTACTCACCTCACACGGTGCCTCATCCACACACGGCGTGCTGGGAAGCACGTACTCCGGCACCATCGCCACCACACCACTCACACACGGGGTCGCTTCCACACACGGGGACGCACTCACACCTTGCACCACACACACAGGGACAACCACACTGGGGATTTGTGTCCCCACAAGGGTCTCCGGGGCCTCTACACCCCCCAAGCTCTCCGTGCACCTGTCCACAGCACTCCTCCTCTCAACCTCGCAAAGCACGACCGAACTCACCTGGTCGTGACTCGCCTCAAGGGGGCATACTCCCTCCCCTCGTTCCTGGAGGAGGCCACCCAGGTGCTCGCACTGGGTCTCTACCCAGTCCGCCAGCTCACCCCCATTATCCTCCACTACCTCTGTGTGTGTGTGTGCGTCACTTACCCCGTCTTCCTCGTGTAGTCTTTCCTCTATTTTTTCTATCTCCCGTGTCTCTGCCAACTCTTCACCCTTTACCTCCCTTGTCTCAACTATTATTTCCTTTGTCACGGCCTTCATGCCCGCCTGCAGGCTTCGGCCCATGTTCTGCGTCTCACCCCGGAACTTTTTCATTTCTTCCTTCATGTTTGTTTCCATTTTAGTTTTCATGCGTTTTATTTCGTTTGTGAATGTATCCATCTTTTCGTTCATGCCTTTCATTTCGTTTTTCATTTCATTTGTGTTTGCATCCATTTTTTCGATCATTTTCGCATTCATCTTTTCGTTCATTGCCGCCAGCATGGCGCATAGCTGGGCCATGTTGGATGCACTCAGCTGAGCCGTTTCGGCAAGGGTTGGGGAAGGGTTTTGGTGGAGAGGGGGGGGGAGGTGTCATACACCGCGGCCGCTGCCGCACCCACCTCGGGCCCTGGGTTCAGTTGGGCGAGTCCGTGTTCCTGCACAATCAACATTTCCTGCTCGGGGATTCCATCCTGAGCCATGGATTCTACATTACTATTACACATACCTAATCCACCCGGCACCCGCTCGCCTTGAGACGCCATCTTGCTTCTCGTGAAGGGTTAATTTGCTCGCTCGTAATTTGGAGGGAATCGGGGGGTCGCTTCTCTCACCCCTGGACCGATTCCCGTGAATTTAGCCGGAGACAGGAGAGCCCGTTTTCCTGTTCTCCGTTACCAGTGCCGTGAGGAGGGCGATGAATTTGTATCGCACGACCTGACACCAGTGTTGCGGTTTTCGCGCCCGCCGGCGTGCGGACGGCCACGTAACTCGAATCGCGGCACGTCGCCCACCGGACCGACAATCCAGTCGTGACCCTCTCGGACTAACGCCGGGAACCAGTCACGGGTGGACCTTTCGGTCTCACCGCGATCGAGCCAATCAGCCCCCCCGTGGGATAGGGTTGCTCGCCAAATTCGACCTACCTAAGTACCCACGCGGAGGGTAGACCGGGCGATCGCACCTCGCCGCAGGTCGACTTCGGACACGGGCCACCTAGCGACCCGTTCCGTACTATCAGAATAACCGAGCGGTGTTATCGTCGACCTCGACGGTTCGATTAATTATCGGGCGTATTCAGCCCACTACCAACCCTTTACGTGAAGCAAGATGAGGGTTCAATGGGGGAAAAGACGAAGCGAAGCGGGAGAACAGTTCAACAATAAAGCACATTTATTCTCGGCACACGGGAAGCACACAAATACAATTCCACCAAAAGCACACACAAAAAAGAAAACACAATTCCATTTACACAAAAAGCAAATATAAAAGTGAAAACACAGTGCAGAGCTAATACCGACTACCGAGCACACGGCAACACTTATACAATTCTACTTCACAGACGGCGCCGACAACACATACCCAAAACCAAGGAAAAGAAATACCTCAAGAATGAGGCGGGCCTGAGGCCGAGACCGGGTCGGGCCTACCCGTCTGGTGATGAGACGCGGAGCGGCGATGGCCCCGCAACCCGCGGGCCTCGTGGACGGTGTCTGGTAGGGGGTGGGAACGGGCCCCCTTGGTCGCACTATCTCAGCGCGGGGGGAAACAGGAGGGGGTTGCTGATGCTCGGGGTATAGAGGATCTTTATTATCCCTGGTGTGCGTCTCCACCTCGGCCAGGTCGCGCTGCCGGCCTCCCTCGGGCGTGCAGCTCCCGGCACCGACGCGAGCACCCCCTCGTCTGCCTCTCTTCAGCTTCTCCAGCCACTGCAGGCTTCGGGCTCCAGACTTCCACACTCGTCCCCTCCGTTCCGACTCCTTCTCGTTCTCGTTCTCCTTCTCGTTTTCGTTTTTGACGAACACCGTCCTTTTATCCCCCCCGTAACTTCGCCTTTGACCCTCTCCCTTTGACCTTTCACCTCGCTCCCCATTGGCCCGAGAAAAAGTGGGCGTGAAGGCTTTTTGATCCACAAATTTGCATATATCGATCGTTCTGGAGGCGGGGCCAAATCGCCCCTCGCTCACCGATTGGACGGCAAAAAGTGGGCGTGTGTCGTTTTTGATCCGTTTTTGAAGCACAAAATCCGTGATTTTGTACACGCTGTTCAACGTGCGCCCTGCACGAGTCCAACACCGGTACCCACAGCGGGGCAAGAACGGTGGCGATGCTACGGTTGCGAGGTGTGACGTGAAGGTCGTGGCGGTTGTGGTGAAGCGGTGTTGTGGTTGGTGGTTGATGTTGTGGTTGTGGTGATGGCGATTGGTCCAAAATAAAGATAGTAAAAGAAAAACGGCTATCCTGAAGAGTCGCAGCACGTATAAATGACATGTATTCCCACTAGACAACGGGTTTGGGCCTAACTACACATGCACTTACCGAGATACCTCACCTAAGGGACCTGAATGGTGGTTTGCGAATCTGGTAACCACAACACTACCCCCTTCCCTTTTTACAGACTCGTCCCGAGTCGTCAAATTTTCGTGTGCCATCATGTGTAGTTTTCCCCTAGTACATTTTACCTACGGATCCCTGAGTGCGACATTCATGGTATTCGTGTCCCCAAAATAAATAACCTGAGGGCTGCGTAACTATCTAAACAAACTCACTCATACGGACGACTTAAATAAAATTGCCGGCGCTAAGACATACATGCCGGGGGCGCACTCATATTTACAGTACATCTTAACCTTAACTTACAAATTTTACACTAAACCATGGCCCAGGATCATTGAACTCTGCAAAAGAAAGCAGTTAGCAGGGAGCCAGGCTGCCCACATGCAGTCTCTGGCTCAAAACAATGCAGGTGACAGGGAACGTGGCTGGCTGCTCACACGCAGTCCAAGGCCTTCCCTTTTGAACTGAACGCAGTGAACCACAACGGTGCATGGGCTGCACAAACGCAGTCTCCGTGCCAGCTCGAGTGGCACACGCAATGAGCACAACGAATGAATGGATGAATGGATGGACGCAAAACACGGTGCACGGGCTGCCACTGCAGGCCCGTGTTGTAGCTGCCAACAGGGCGGTTCTCGCAGCTTGCAAACTGTTGCTTTCTGATCCTGGCGCACATGGAAATGAACAGGGGGGGAAAAGCAAAAATTGAACGGGGCTGGTGAACGTGGGCAGTGGGCATGGCATGGCAAAGGTGAGCAGGCAAACACAGCCCGCAGAAGAAGGCCGCTGCAGGCAAACACAGCCGGCAGATGAACTGGCCGGCACAGGCCTCGAAGAAAAACAGCCAGCAGATGAACTGGCCGGCACAGGCCTCGAAGAAAAACAGCCAGCAGATGAACTGGCCGGCACAGGCCTCGAAGAAAAACAGCCAGCAGATGAACTGGCCGGCACAGGCCTTGCAGCACACAGCTGCCGATGAACTTGGCCGGCCTCCGCCTTGAAGAAAAACACGGCCAGCCGATGGCACAGGCCTTGCAGCAAAACAACAGCTGCCGATGAAGTTGGCCGGCCTCCGCCTCGAAGAAAAACACGGCCAGCCGATGAAGTTGGCCAGCCTTTGCCGTTCAATGGAGGTTGGTGGAGGGAGTGCGGTGGTGCTGGCCACTTGGAAGGCGGGCTCGGACCTACCTACCTGTCTCCCTCCCAACCTATCGCCTTTGCCTGTCACTGTACATACCCACTCCCTTAATTTGTCAAACCCCAATTTAGCCCCACTTATTTTTTTTTTATTTTTACTTTTATGTTTACTTCCCCTCTATAAATCGTCCCCTAACCCCCTTTATCGTCCTTGTTCGGCTAACCTATCCTGTCACCTAGCCTACTCCCAACCCCTACGTTCCCTTCCCGGAGGGGAATAAGGGAGAGCTAACATCCTGTGTCGAGGCCCAACGAAGCCTCAGAATGGCCTCCTCAGAGTTCGGCGATCTATAACCAAAGTGGGTCCAGCGGCCCACAACGACAGCGAGGGGATGGATGGTGCGGAGGGGTACATCTCCTAATCTACCCTAACCATTTAACTGTTAAACTACCCCGGGGCTTTCAACAAGCGCCTCTCGCTTAAACTATTGGTTCTAACAACCCAGATTCCCGTCGCCTGTGTTGGTGTCCTCACAATTTCGGGCCTCGCCCCCCCAATTTTCTCTCCGTGCCCTCACACGGTCTCCTGGCTGGGACACGTGGCTCCCTTTGGCAGGCACGACCCTCTGCCGATTCTCCCGCTATGGCACCCCCGGGCACTACACTGCCTCCGAGCCTACCAGCTCCCTAACACCGGGGAGTGCCCCCCATGGCACCTCCCCTGAAACGCACACGTGGCAGGCCGGCCTCCCGGGCCCCTTTCCGAGGGTCACCCGTGCCCACAACACTGCCCACGCGGCTAATGGCGCCCCGGGCCCCCGCACCAAGCAGGCGCACCCGTGCCCACTACTCTATCCCGGCCCCCCATGGACCCTTGGCCTACCGCGGCCGACTAGCCTGGTGCCCGGGGTACCCACTCAGCGATACTCACCTTTCGCAGCCACGCTCCCAAGCCCGTCAACAGGGCTCCTGCACCCCTCCAAATGGGTTTCGAGCCTACTTTCCCACCAACAACAAAACGACCTCCATTTTTCAATTTGACTAACCCAGCTAACTCAATCTACACTGACCCCGGGGTCCCTTGGGCGGGAGTCACTCCTCCCCCCAATCACTCATCGCACCATGCATTCCCCATTCACTCCATTCACACAGACCCGCTGGCCTCACTCACTCAACATGCACATGCCTCACAACTCACCAACTCTTCAACACACACACCACTGAACTCTGCCATCCTTCTATCTGCATCCCCTAACTAACTCGTGCTCCCACGTAGTCCCTTAAACTAAAGCACGTTCCTTTTAACACTACGTAGCTAAACTACGTCCCCTCTACACATTCACTGTCTGTCTCTGTCTCCAAATAAATCATTTTATTTCCCAACCTAAATCTGGCTACAATCCCTCTAACTAATCCATTCCACGGACTCCATGAGGACTTACCCCTGCCCCATGAAGTCGGTCTAACTAAGCTAACCCTTCCCCCTAACTAGTTTTCATCCTGTGCCCAGGCCAAGGGGGTCTTCCACCCCTTGCCCAGGAATCCTGTGCACCCGAAAGTGAGGCTTGTTTTTTTTTTTTTTCATGCGCAGCACCTGCGCGGCAACTCAGAGCTCGCGCACTTTGCACCTGCCCGTGACGTCATGCAGCTGCACGTGTTCCTCGTCCCTCCTTGGACGGTACCATCCGGCAGAGATACCCCTCCTGCCGGATTCCAACCCCACGTGCAGCCATGACGTCACCGTGCGCATAAAAAAAACACAAGCCCCACGTCTCGAGGGGTTCCCCACGCGAACACATGTGCTTTGCCCGTTGGAGCTCAACACACACGATCGCGTGGAGAACCCGTCCGGTCCAAATCCGTTTACCTGCCTAAACTTTGTCCGTCCGCGGGATCGGCAAATCCACCGCGTGCGTTTCCGGACCGGGACTTCACTCTCGCAAGCGAGCACGTGGTGGCCTCGTGCGTTGCACAGCACGGACCGCGTGCTCACTGCTGGGTGAACCCGGCACGGTCCCCGAAACAGCTACAGCCGCTACTCGGCTTTCTTTACTCTGTCGCCTTCGTCGTCGCCATTCAACACACGCACCCCTGCGTGTTACGACGCACACAGTCCACTCCATCACATTCACTCCGGGAGACGCGGCTGCGTGCTCCCGCATGCCAACCGACATCTCCCTCACATACCGCTCTCTCACACACACGGTCTCCCTTGCACTCGGCCGTTCACTCACGCGTCCCTCACTACTCACACAAACCATACTATTTACACACGCGGCGGCACTCACCCACGGTGCCTCATCCACACTGGCCGTTTCACTCACACACACGGCCTCTTCCACACACGGTGCCTCATCCACACACCGTCCCTCACTCACACACGCGGGGGCACTCACCCGCGGTGCCTCATCCATACTCCGTGCCTCACTCACACACGCGGGGGCACTCACCCGCGGTGCCTCACTCGCACTCCGTGCCTCATCCACACTGGCCGTTTCATCCACACACGCGGGGGCACTAACCCGCGGTGCCTCACTCACACTGGCCGTTTCACTCACACACCATGTACTCACCTCACACGGTGCCTCATCCACACACGGCGTGCTGGGAAGCACGTACTCCGGCACCATCGCCACCACACCACTCACACACGGGGTCGCTTCCACACACGGGGACGCACTCACACCTTGCACCACACACACAGGGACAACCACACTGGGGATTTGTGTCCCCACAAGGGTCTCCGGGGCCTCTACACCCCCCAAGCTCTCCGTGCACCTGTCCACAGCACTCCTCCTCTCAACCTCGCAAAGCACGACCGAACTCACCTGGTCGTGACTCGCCTCAAGGGGGCATACTCCCTCCCCTCGTTCCTGGAGGAGGCCACCCAGGTGCTCGCACTGGGTCTCTACCCAGTCCGCCAGCTCACCCCCATTATCCTCCACTACCTCTGTGTGTGTGTGCGTCACTTACCCCGTCTTCCTCGTGTAGTCTTTCCTCTATTTTTTCTATCTCCCGTGTCTCTGCCAACTCTTCACCCTTTACCTCCCTTGTCTCAACTATTATTTCCTTTGTCACGGCCTTCATGCCCGCCTGCAGGCTTCGGCCCATGTTCTGCGTCTCACCCCGGAACTTTTTCATTTCTTCCTTCATGTTTGTTTCCATTTTAGTTTTCATGCGTTTTATTTCGTTTGTGAATGTATCCATCTTTTCGTTCATGCCTTTCATTTCGTTTTTCATTTCATTTGTGTTTGCATCCATTTTTTCGATCATTTTCGCATTCATCTTTTCGTTCATTGCCGCCAGCATGGCGCATAGCTGGGCCATGTTGGTTGCACTCAGCTGAGCCGTTTCGGCAAGGGTTGGGGAAGGGTTTTGGTGGAGAGGGGGGGGGGAGGTGTCATACACCGCGGCCGCTGCCGCACCCACCTCGGGCCCTGGGTTCAGTTGGGCGAGTCCGTGTTCCTGCACAATCAACATTTCCTGCTCGGGGATTCCATCCTGAGCCATGGATTCTACATTACTATTACACATACCTAATCCACCCGGCACCCGCTCGCCTTGAGACGCCATCTTGCTTCTCGTGAAGGGTTAATTTGCTCGCTCGTAATTTGGAGGGAATCGGGGGGTCGCTTCTCTCACCCCTGGACCGATTCCCGTGAATTTAGCCGGAGACAGGAGAGCCCGTTTTCCTGTTCTCCGTTACCAGTGCCGTGAGGAGGGCGATGAATTTGTATCGCACGACCTGACACCAGTGTTGCGGTTTTCGCGCCCGCCGGCGTGCGGACGGCCACGTAACTCGAATCGCGGCACGTCGCCCACCGGACCGACAATCCAGTCGTGACCCTCTCGGACTAACGCCGGGAACCAGTCACGGGTGGACCTTTCGGTCTCACCGCGATCGAGCCAATCAGCCCCCCCGTGGGATAGGGTTGCTCGCCAAATTCGACCTACCTAAGTACCCACGTGGAGGGTAGACCGGGCGATCGCACCTCGCCGCAGGTCGACTTCGGACACGGGCCACTTAAGCGACCCGTTCCGTACTATCAGAATAACCGAGCGGTGTTATCGTCGACCTCGACGGTTCGATTAATTATCGGGCGTATTCAGCCCACTACCAACCCTTTACGTGAAGCAAGATGAGGGTTCAATGGGGGAAAAGACGAAGCGAAGCGGGAGAACAGTTCAACAATAAAGCACATTTATTCTCGGCACACGGGAAGCACACAAATACAATTCCACCAAAAGCACACACAAAAAAGAAAACACAATTCCATTTACACAAAAAGCAAATATAAAAGTGAAAACACAGTGCAGAGCTAATACCGACTACCGAGCACACGGCAACACTTATACAATTCTACTTCACAGACGGCGCCGACAACACATACCCAAAACCAAGGAAAAGAAATACCTCAAGAATGAGGCGGGCCTGAGGCCGAGACCGGGTCGGGCCTACCCGTCTGGTGATGAGACGCGGAGCGGCGATGGCCCCGCAACCCGCGGGCCTCGTGGACGGTGTCTGGTAGGGGGTGGGAACGGGGCCCCCTTGGTCGCACTATCTCAGCGCGGGGGGAAACAGGAGGGGGTTGCTGATGCTCGGGGTATAGAGGATCTTTATTATCCCTGGTGTGCGTCTCCACCTCGGCCAGGTCGCGCTGCCGGCCTCCCTCGGGCGTGCAGCTCCCGGCACCGACGCGAGCACCCCCTCGTCTGACTCTCTTCAGCTTCTCCAGCCACTGCAGGCTTCGGGCTCCAGACTTCCACACTCGTCCCCTCCGTTCCGACTCCTCGTTCTCGTTCTCCTTCTCCTTCTCCTTCTCCTTCTCCTTCTCCTTCTCCTTCTCCTTCTCCTTCTCCTTCTCCTTCTCGTTCTCGTTCTCGTTCTCGTTCTCGTTCTCGTTCTCGTTCTCGTTCTCGTTCTCGTTCTTGTTCTCGTTTTCGTTTTTGACGAACACCGTCCTTTTATCCCCCTCGTAACTTCGCCTTTGACCCCCTCCCTTTGACCTTTCACCTCGCTCCCCATTGGCCCGAGAAAAAGTGGGCGTGAAGGCTTTTTGATCCACAAATTTGCATATATCGATCGTTCTGGAGGCGGGGCCAAATCGCCCCTCGCTCACCGATTGGACGGCAAAAAGTGGGCGTGTGTCGTTTTTGATCCGTTTTTGAAGCACAAAATCCGTGATTTTGTACACGCTGTTCAACGTGCGCCCTGCACGAGTCCAACACCGGTACCCACAGCGGGGCAAGAACGGTGGCGATGCTACGGTTGCGAGGTGTGACGTGAAGGTCGTGGCGGTTGTGGTGAAGCGGTGTTGTGGTTGGTGGTTGATGTTGTGGTTGTGGTGATGGCGATTGGTCCAAAATAAAGATAGTAAAAGAAAAACGGCTATCCTGAAGAGTCGCAGCACGTATAAATGACATGTATTCCCACTAGACAACGGGTTTGGGCCTAACTACACATGCACTTACCGAGATACCTCACCTAAGGGACCTGAATGGTGGTTTGCGAATCTGGTAACCACAACAATATATATTTATATATATGTATGTATGTATATATATATATGTATGTATATATATATATGTATGTATATATATGTATGTATATATATGTATGTATGTATATATATGTATGTATGTATATATATATATATGTATGTATATATATATGTATGTATGTATATATATTTATATATATGTATGTATGTATATATATATATGTATGTATATATATATATGTATGTATATATATGTATGTATATATATATATATAGCTTTTCAAAACCCTTCCATTTAGTGGTACTTGGAGAAAATATTATGTCATCATGACCAATCATATCATCTGCTCATGGACCCCACTCATGTCCCTTTTTTCTCAAGACAATGTGCCTGCACTGGCTAATGTGTTCTATGAATTCTCCAGTTATGTAGTTGATTATGTAATCTTCATATATGCATATATATATATATATATATATATATATATATATATATATATATATATATATATATATATATATATATATATATATACATACATGTTGTTGTTCGTCTTTCGGCTGCTCCCGTTAGGGGTCGCCACAGCGAATCATCCGTAATGATCCGCATACTCATTTGGCATAGGTTTTACGCTGGATGCCCTTCCTGACGCAACCCTGGTCGCCTCTTACGACACAGGGATAAGGATTGGGGTTCGCCATGATTCCGGGCTGCCCTACACCCTCTCATAGCGTGGCCCAGCGCAGAGCTCCCGTCCTCAAGCGATCCTCCAACCCAAGCCTCCGAGTAGCCGGATTACAGGCGCACGCCACTACGCCCGGTGTGTGTGTGTGTGTGTGTGTGTGTGTGTGTGTGTGTGTGTGTGTGTGTGTGTGTGTGTGTGTGTGTGTGTGTGTATGTATATGTATATGTATATGTATATATATATATATATATATATATATATATATATATATATATATATATATATATATATATATATATATATATATATATATATATATATATATACATACATACAAACATATATATTGTTGTGGTTGACCAAATTCGCAAACCACCATTCAGGTCCCTTAGGTGAGATATCTCGGTAAGTATATGTGTAGTTAGGCCCAAACCCGTTGTCTAGAGGGAATAAATGTCATTCATGCGTGCTGCGACTCTTCAGGATAGCCGTTTTTCTTTTACTATCTTTATTTTGGACCAACCGCCATTATCACCACCGCCAACCGCGTCTCAACAGTCATCACAACATCAACCACCCACCGCGGCGCCGCTTCATCACAGCAGCCACGACCTTTGCCGTCACACCTCGCAACCGTCGCATTGCCACCGTTCTTGCGCCGCTTGTGGGTACCGGTATTGGACTCGTGCAGGGCGCGCGCCGAACAGGGTGTACAAAACCACGGACTTTCCGCTCCAAAAACGGATCAAAAACGACTCACGCCCACTTTTGTTCCGTCCAATCGGTGAGCGAGGGGCGATTTGGCCCCGCCTCCAGGGCGTTGGAGGGCGGTCGCTATATGCAAATTCATGGATCAAAAAGCATTCACGCCCACTTTTTCTCGGGCCAATGGGGAGCGAGGTGAAAGGTCGAAGGCAGGGGGTCAAAGGCGAAGCCACTGGGCTTATATAAGCGGCTGCATTCGTCAGAAAAGTGTCGTGTGTGCGTTGGAAGGAGTTCGCAGGAAGAAGAGTTCGGAGTTGGAGTCGGAGCGAAGAGGACGGAGCTGTTAGAAGGCAGACGAGAAGGCGAAGGCAGACGAGGGGGTGCTTGCGTCGGTGCCGGGAGCTGCACACCAGGGAGGCCGACGGCGCGACCTGGTCGAGGTGGAGACGCTCGTCGCGGGACCCGAGACAGAGTAAAAATCCTCCTTTCCCCGAGCATCAGCAACCCCCTCCTGTTTCCCCCCGCGCTGAGATAGTGCGACCAAGGGGGCCCCCTTCCCACCCCCTACCAGACACTGTCCGCGAGGCCCGCGGAGTTGAGGCACCACCGCCGCTCCGCGTCTCATCACCAGACGGGTAGGCCCGACACGGTCTCGGCCCCAGGCCCGCCTACCCCCTCATCCTGGAGGGTGGTTCTCTTTTCTTTTGCTTTGGGAATGTGTGTTGTCGGCGCCGTCTGTGAAGTAAAATTGTATAAGTGTTGCCGTGTGCCCGGTAGTCGGTTAGATCTGCATTGTTGCATTTGCTTTTTGTCTTCTTTTTTATGTGCTTTTGGTGGAATTGTATAAGTGTGCTTTCCGTTCATCGCGAACAAATGTGCTTTATGTTGAACTGTTTCCCGCTTCGCTTCGTCATTTCTCTCATTGAATCCTCATCTTGCTTCACGTAAAGGGTTGGTAGTGGGCTGAATACGCCTGATAATTAATCGAACCGTCGAGGCCGACGATAACACCGCTCGGTTATCCCGATAGTACGGAACGGGTCGCTTAAGTGGCCCGTGTCCGAAGTCGACCTGCGGCGAGGTGCGATCGCCCGGTCTACCCTCCGTGTGGGTACTTAGGTAGGTCGAATTTGGCGAGCAACCCTATCCCACGCGGGGGCCGATTGGCTCGATCGCGGTGAGACCGAAAGGTCCACCCGTGACTGGTTCCCGGCGTTAGTCCGAGAGGGTCACGACTGGATTGTCCGTCCGGTGGGCGACGTGCCGCGATTCGAGTTACGTGGCCGTCCGCACGCCGGCGGGCGCGAATCCTTAACACTGGTGTCAGGAGTGGGATACAAATCCATCGCCCTCCTCGCGGCACTGGTATCGGAGAACAGGAAAACGGGCTCTCCTGTCTCCAGCTAAATTCACGGGAATCGGTCCAGGGGTGAGAGAAGCGACCCCCGATTCCCTCCAAATTACGAGCGAGCGAAATTAACCCTTCACGAGAAGCAAGATGGCGTCTCAAGGCGAGCGGGAGCCAGGGGTATTAGAAATGGATGTAGAATGTGTGGGATCCATGGCTCAGGATGAAATCCCCGTGCAGGAAATGTTGGTTGTGCAGGAAAACGAACTCGCCCAACTGAACCCAGAGCCCGAAATAGGTGCGGCAGCGGCCGCGGTGTATGACACCTCCCCTCCCCCTCACCACCAGAACCCTTCCCCGATCCCTGCCGAAACGACTCACCCAAGCGCACCCGACATGGCCCAGCTATTCGCCATGATGACGGCAATGACAAACGAAGTGAAAAACGAAATAAAAGGAATGAACGAAAAGATGGATACAAATACAAATGAAGTGAAAACGACGATGGATGCGAATACACAGCAAACGAACAAGCAAATAAACGGAATGGAAGCAAAAATGAAGGAGGAAATGAAAGAACTACGGGGTGAGACGTAGAACATGGGCCGATGCCTGCAGGCGGGCATGAAGGCCGTGACCAGGGAGCTGGGAATGGCGACTCCACGTGTGGGAGCAAACGAGCTGGAAGGGGGTGCAGCGGATGACAGGACCGCGGTGGAGGCGGGTAAAAAAAATAATTCAGGGGGCGTGTTGGGCGAGGGTCGTGACAGAAGAATCGACGGTGACCAAAAGGGAAAAATTAAATGGGGAGACCAAAACGTGTGAGACGAGACACGAGGTGACGACAACAGAAACTTATAAATGTGCAGAGACACGGGAGATGGGAACGATAGAGGAGAGACTGCACGATGAAGACGGGGTAAGTGACGCGCACACACACACGGAGGTAGTGGAGGATAATGGGGGTGAGCTGGCTGACTGGGTGGAGGCCCGGTGCGAGCACCTGGATGGCCTCCTCCAGGAACGAGGGGAGCGAGTCTGCCCCCTTGAGGTGAGTCACGACCAGGTGAGTTCGGTCATGCTTTGCGAGGTTGAGGGGGCGAGTGCTGCGAACGGGTGCACGGAGAGCTTGGGGGGTATAGAGGCCCCGGAGACCCTTGTGGGGACACGAATCCCCAGTGTGGTTGTCCCTGTGTGTGTGGTGCAAGGTGTGAGTGCGTCCCCGTGTGTGGAAGCGACCCCGTGTGTGAGTGGTGTGGTGGCGATGGTGCCAGAGTACGTGCTTCCCAGCACGCGGAGTGTGGATGAGGCACCGCGGGTGAGTGCCCCCGCGTGTGTGGAAGCGACACCGTGTGTGAGTGAGGCCGTGTGTGTGGATGAACCGGCCAGTGTGGATGAGGCACCGCGGGTGAGTGCCCCCGCGTGTGTGAGTGAGGCACGGAGTGTGGATGAGGCACCGTGGGTGAGTGCCCCCGCATGTGTAAGTAGTATGGTTTGTGTGAGTAGTGAGGCACGCGTGAGTGAACGGCCGTATGCAAGGGAGACCGTGTGTGTGAGAGAGCGGTATGTGAGGGAGATGTCGGTTGGCATGCGGGAGCACGCAGCCGCGTCTCCCGGTGTGAATGTAATTGAATGGAGTGTGAGCGTCGTAACACGCAGGTGTGCGTGGGTCGAATGGCGACGACGGCGACATGTGAGGAAAGAAAGCCGAGTAGCGGCTGTAGCTGTTTCGGGGACCGTGCCGGGTTCACCCAGCAGTGAGCACGAGGTTCGTGCTGTGCAACGCACGAGACCACCACGTGCTCGCTTGCGAGAGTGAAGTCCCGGTCCGGAAACGCACGCGGTGGATTTGCCGATCCCGCGGACGGACAAAGTTTAGGCAGGATTACGGATTTGGACCGGACGGGTTCCGTCCGGTGGGCGACGTGCCGCGATTCGAGTTACGTGGCCGTCCGCACGCCGGCGGGCGCGAATCCGTAACAATATATATATATATATATATATATATATATATATATATATATATATATATATATATATATATATATATATATATATATATATATATATATATATATATATATATGTGTGTGTTGAGACCACGTTGCACCGCTGATTGAGATCGAGCGCTGTCCACACGTATGGTCTTGATAGAGAAGAGCTTTAATTCACACCAAACATGTATACATGGAGAGATTTTGAGAGACACAGAATACCCACAGTAGTCCAGCTCGATCTAACTCTGCTAGCTTGGCACTCTGGCTTGCCTTATATACAATTTGTCCTGCCCCTTGTGGGACCATCTGGTTTCAAGATTGGCCCAGCTCCCATCACTCCTTTCTATTGAGACTTTGTTTCCCAAAGATCAATTTCCTCCAAGGGGTAAAAGCCAGGTGCTGATTTCCTCCCTTTGGGCTCTAAAAGCCATCTGGTTTGGTCATTATCTGGCCAGGGAGCCAGGAAGACGGATTACTTTTTAAGAGCCTTTACCTTCCTTTCCTTATTCCACTCCTTGGATAGTGGAAGCAGCTGTTGTGCTGTGTCAAATGGCACTGATTTACGATCGAGTTTCCTTTGGCTCGAGGCTTGTTTATGACCGAGCTTCCTTGGCTCAAGGTTGATTTACGATCGGGCTTCTCTTGGCTCAAGGTTTTTACAAGGGTAATAAAAGCCAGTTGCTCAGCCATGTCACAAAGAAAGAGACTACATGCTTTGGCTTTTAACTCCGCCAAGAACTGCAGCTGTTAAGAGTGCTCTATAATGAATGCCTTTGGCTCTTTCTTTTACTTTTAATTGTTAAAAAGTAATTCTGCTAACAAATGGCTATTCTCAGCTTGGGAGAGATGCAATCTCTCAACAATCGCTCCTCTTGTTACTTTGGAACATTTGTGCAAAAGAAACAAACAGTTACATAATAAATTTGAGAGATGGAGCATCCATGGACTGGTAGGACGGCAGGCAGGATTCTTTTCTACAGGTGGTCCACTCTTATGGTCAGCTCCAAGTGGCCCATGACGTCACGGAGGCTCCTCCTGCACCTTCTAGCCTTATAGAAAAGCCCCCTCTCTACCCCCCTAACTGGCCCACCAACACCCCACCCCTCTGTAGAACAGTGGATACGTTTCAACAATTATGACTTAGGCATAGGTCCTGAGGAAGCAAAGTTTCCTTCCAAAAGCCGCTCTCACAAAGTTACTTTATGCACAAAAGGATATATATGTATATATTTAACTTACATGGATTCGTTACGAACAACAAGTAAGAATATTTTGGCTAACTATTGTTCTTTACGAACATGTTTGGTTAACTGCAAGCCAGAATACAAAATTCCAGAGTAAAATAAGAAAGTACAAAATTCTTGAGTAAAATAAGGAAGTACAAAATTCCAGAGTAAAATAAGAAAGTACAAAATTCCAGAGTAAAATAAGAAAGTACAAAATTCCAGAGTAAAATAAGAAAGTACAAAATCCCAGAGTATTTACCAACAAGGCAGTGGTTCTATAGTATTTCTTCCCATGTCCTCCATTGGCGCAAGCAATTCGAGGCACTCATCCAATGTGAGATTGGGTCAACAGTCCCATTAAGTTCACAGTATATTTCAGGTTCTATGGGTTGGGGAGAGAAAGAGAAGTGAATTATCGGGGAGGGTAAAGACGGTGGAGGTGCTGGCAGCGGCTCGACCACGGCAATCACAGCAGGCCTTCCCAGGTCCGTCTTCGTTTTTGTTGTCTTCTTTGCTGTGGAGGAACATCGTCTCACGCACTCCCTGATTAGACCTTTAATACAAGTGATGACAACGATCACGGC
The DNA here is from genome assembly GCF_056783735.1 of Eptatretus burgeri. Taxonomy (NCBI): domain Eukaryota; kingdom Metazoa; phylum Chordata; class Myxini; order Myxiniformes; family Myxinidae; genus Eptatretus; species Eptatretus burgeri. The sequence goes on from NC_140965.1 coordinate 834,614, forward strand.
TATGAAGATCATGAGCCTGATGAACAACCAATGGATTATCCAAGCTCCCCAACTGCCAAATATTCCCATGAACCAAGATCCCATTGACCATCCCTTGTTAAAATTATGATATTTTGCACCTTCGGCCTTTATTTTGTTGGCCAAATTGTCGATTTCTTCTGAATTATCTGGGATGTATGTGCAGCACTCTGCCCCGATGACCGAACAAGTCCATCCCTTTTCTGCCAGCAGCATATCCAGGGCAATACGGTTTTGCATAACGGTTGTCCGTATAGCTACCAGCTCAGCACTTGTTTTGTGGAATCCTTCGCTGGTGGTGTTTGCCAGTTTCTCCAATGATGCTGCCAAATTAATAATTTCCCTTGCACTTTTGCCAGCTCCATAAAAAGGAAATGCAATCATAAAAAACCTCTCAACTTCTGAAATGGCTCTTTTCGATCTGGCCTGTGGCATAAATGGCGATTAGTCAGTGATCCGAATCCGGGGTAGTACAAATCCCAAATAGCACGACCCTGTCCATCCCACCGGTAGCCATGAGTACGCCTTATATCCACACACAAAAAAATATGTACCATTCAGGGGTGCCTGTGGTTCGACGAGGTTATTTTCTTCTATATTTACAGGTATGGTTGTCCCATTTATTTGTCCTTCAATGGTGACCGCCTCATTACCATATCTAGCATAATGTTGGCATGTTGATTCTCCTAAGTAGGGTCCGCTGCCCTGTCTTCTAACGAGGCAAATTAGTCCAATTTGTTTGTGCATTAGTTGAAAATGTGGAGGGTACTTTTCTAATCCTTCCGCCTTCTTCAATCCGTCAAGGTTTGTTATTTTTATTGCTCTCACCGGGCCCTGTATCACGACTCTCTGTTCAATAGTTCTGTACTTAGGGTAATACCAATGCTCAAAGCTCATACAATTGTATCCCCCCTCTTCCCAGTTACTCGTTATTTCCGCTATTCTTTCTTTCACTGATGCTGGTGTCTTCTCTACTTTAGTTAAAATTGGCCTATCTTGCCTACGGACTAAGTACCCACACATGTCCTCCCCCTGGAGTGGAACTGCATACAAGGGTTATCCGTGTTTTGAGGAGTGTGGGAGGTGGGAGCATACCCAACATTCCCTTTTGTTCATTGTCCTAGCGTACTGTAGGGATAGTGCCAAGTAGGTGTTCAGTGGATGGTCGGTCAATTATTTATGTAGGGTTATTCCTCGTCTCTTTCTTTTACCACCCCTTAAGTCTCCCTGATCTAATCCCTTACCCCTTTTCCCATTATTGTAGTTCTCACATTATGTGTGATTCCTTCATCATCACGTTTACAGTCGGCATTGCGAATTACCCATATGCAAACTAGTGCACAAAGAATCGCGGTCGTGGTAAGATAGGTGTTGTTCATGTTGTCCCTGTCTCTGCTGGTATTGCAAGCTTACAATGTGTGGCGTGTATCCAAGCTGTCTTACCTTCGCACTTTACCGCAGTCGGAGTGGTCAGCAGTACCTGAAATGGTCCTTTCCACCGAGGTTCCAAGGCTGTTTTCCTTGTGAAGTGTTTTATCAGTACGTAGTCTCCTGGCTGGAAGGTGTGGTACGGCTCGTCCACTGGTTCGGGTAGGGCCTCTTTTACCCTTGTGTGTATCGTCCTTGCGATCCTGCAGAGCTGTTTACAAAATGTCAGCAAGTTCTCGTCCATCATTGTAATATTCAGATTATCCATGTTTGTGGGGGCAGTCACGGGCAGCCGCATCAGCCTTCCCATTAGTATTTCATGAGGGGATAATCCTGTTTTCCGGTTTACTGTAGATCGCATGCTCATTAGTGCCAAGGGTAATGCATCTGGCCATTTTAACCCCGTTTCCATTATTATTTTTGCCAATTTGTTCTTTAAGATTCCGTTCTGCCGTTCTACAGCACCTGCTGACTGTGGGTGGTAAACACAATGAAATGCTTGTTTAATTCCCAGTGCTTTACATGCTGCCTGTGTCACTTCCCCCGTGAAGTGTCCCCCCTGATCGTGGGACACCTTATAAGGGATGCCAAATTGGCAGAAAAAGTTTTTTAGCAGGTGCTTTACCACGGTAGCGGCATCAGCCTTTGCACATGGGTATGCCTCTACCCACTTGGTGAACATGTCTACCACTACCAAAACATTGCTGAACCCGCATGATGGAGGCATTTTTATGAAATCTATTTGTAGGTGCACGAACGGCACCCAAGGGGCTGGGTGAGCTCCCAGTTCCTGTGTTTTTCCCTCTTTCTGTTGGTTATGCTGTTGACATACCTGGCAGCTTTTACAAACCCCTTCTGCTATTTTCCCAATTCCTGGTGCATACCAGGATTCTTGTACCTGTCTCACAGTCCCCCTCTTGCACACATGTCCATTCAGATGGGCCATGCGTGCAAGCCATGGTAGGATCTCAGTAGGCGCTATGACCTTCCCTTTGTTTGACCATAGTCCATCTTCATTCACTGTTCCTCCTGCAACTTGCCATTTGTTTCGATCATTTAGCGATGCTGCAGTTTGAATTGCAATAATATCTGACAAGCTATACTGATGCAGCTGAATTTGTTCCGTTGGTAGTCGCGCTGGCATTACCGATGGGATAGGCAGACCAGCCGCCTCCTTTGCAGCTTTATTCGCCTTGTCATTTCCTTTGTCTATATCCGTAGTCAGTTTCTGGTGTGCGCGGCATTTGATAACCGCAACTTCCGCTGGTGCCGAAATACTTTTTAACAGCTCAGAAACGAACTCACCATTTTTTATGGGTGTTCCAGCAGAGGTGAGAAACCCTCGCATTTTCCATATCGGACCTTTGTCATGTACTACACCAAAAGCATAATTAGAGTCAGTGTATATATTTACCAAGATATCGGCAGATAATTCACATGCCCTTATAAGGGCACACAACTCCGCCTGCTGGGCAGAAAAATGTGAAGGCAGGCGTATCGCTTCAATAACTTCACTGTCGGTGCACACGGCGTATCCTGCATGCCCCGAGCCGTCTTGGCCTCGATAGGCCGAACCATCGACAAACAAGGTAAGGTCCGGGTGTTCTAAGGGTTGATCCTTTAGATCCGGGCGCACGGTGGATACTTCTTGTATTGCCTCTGTGCAATCGTGAGGATCGCCGTCTTCTTCCGTTGGCAGCAAAGAAGCAGGATTAAGAACATTACATCTCTCAACCTGCAGGTTCGGCTGGTGTAGGAGAGTCGTCTCATACTGCATCAGGCGTGTGTTGGTTAAATGTTGTGTTTGCTTCTGGGTTAATAAAGCCGCAACGCAGTGAGGTACCTTTAGAGTAAGAGGGTGGCCCATTACGATCTCTGCCGTGCGCTTAACTGCGTAGCTGGCTGCGGCCACTGCTTGCAAACAAAGGGGTAGGCCGCGTTCGACTGGGTCCAGCCTTCGGCTGAAATATGCAATTGGTCGCTGGCGGTCACCGTGGGATTGTGTCAGCACAGCCTGCGCAAATCCTTTAGTTTCGTGAGAATAAAGAAAAAATGGCTTCTAATAGTCTGGTAGGCCCAAGGCTGGCGCCGTCGAGAGTGCTGTTTTTAGTTGGGTAAAACATTCCCCCATCTTCTCAGTCCACTCGATTACATTGGGCTGGTTTTTGCCCACGACAACATACAGTTCCTTAGTCAGGATTGCATAATCGATGACCCACTGTCTACAGTAGGTTGCCATACCTAGGAATCACATCATCTTTCTTTGTGCAAGGGCGGGGCACTTCCGCAATTGAAGTTATCCTTCCCTTGTCCAATTCCCTCTTTCCATGTGAAATGTGGTGTCCCAGATACTTAACCCTTTCCTGCACTAATTGCAGCTTGTCCTTATTTACCTTGTGGCCTTTCCTTGCCAATGCCTGTAGCAGCTGCAGCGTATCTGTTTCACACGCTGCTTTGTTTGGGGAGCAAATTAGCAAGTCATCCACATACTGTAGCAGCACTGATTTACCCTCGAGGACAATATCTTCCAAATCTTTATGCAAAGCACGTGAAAACAAAGTGGGACTATCAGAGAACCTCTGTGGCAACACCGTCCATGTATATTGACGGCCCTTGTATGTGAAGGCAAACAAAAACTGCGATTCCTTATCAATGGGTACGGAGAAAAATGCAGAACATAAATCAATGACAGTAAAATGGGTGGAGCTTACAGGTATAGAGGTTATCAACCCCTCTGCACTTGGTACCACGGGGTGGATACTTTGAATCACCTCATTTACTTCCCGTAAGTCCTGGACAAATCTCCACTTATTCTTCTGTGGCTTTTTCACTGGCAGTATAGGCATGTTACATGGACTTGAAACTTCTACAATTATACCTTGTTCCTTCAAGGATTCAATTACTGGTGCTATCCCGGCCTCAGCCTCTTTTCGGAGAGGGTATTGACGCACATTCGGCCAAGGCATTCCAGATTTGAGTTGAACCACTAGGGGCGTTGCCCCAATGATACGGCCCACATCATTGTCATGTCGGGTCCACAGTTCTTGCGGGACTTTTTCTATCAAACCTTCTTTGTTTCCTGTTTCATTTGCCATTTCCATCATCATCTCGTGCTTAGGTGGTAGATTAACCTCCTCCACCAATCCTCGTAACATCTGTTCCTGAAAATCACAAATCCACCCTTCATCATTCGCGAGCTTATGCACTTGCCAATGCAACACTGTTGTCGTGCAAGTCAATACTGCCCCCTGCAGGCGATGAATCATAAAACCCAAATCCTTCGGGTGATACCCCCTTTCCGTAGTTATTGTCACATGCGAGGTCACTCCCGGCGGGTATTTTATCAATTGCCTTTGGGTTTCCGTGAGCTTAACCTCCATTGCAACACCTTCCTTACCAATCATCAAACGGCAAATCAGTAAATCATTGTGTGTTTCCAGATGCGGAGCAATTTTCTCTGCAAATTCAACATCATTTCCATTCACATCATAATAGATTGTACAATGTGGGGGATCATAGTACGTGTGTGTCATTACTTGTGCATTGTCTAGCCACATTTGCATTTCCTTACTTTCGGCTAAGATTGCATTTAAACATATCAAAACATCACTAATCGGTTGTCTTGGCAGCCTCCACCAATAGACAACTGGGTGCTGTGTCATCAAAATCATCATTGCTGAATGTGTTTTATCCCGGGGAATATCGACAAAAACCCCTTTGTTTGTACATGCTATTGTACATCCCAATTTACACAACAAGTCCCTGCCTAACAGATTCACCGATGTAGTGGTTGTGAGAAGGAAAGTGTGTTTTTCCTGCAAAGGTCCACATCTTACTGGTAATTGTGTCGTTGCACTTAATGTCTGTATCTTGCCCCCTAACCCTACTACTTGTACATTAGCATTGGATTTTTCAACCCCTGGCAGCTCTTTGGCTGCAATAGTAGAGTGAGTGGCTCCCTTGTCAACTAAAAAGGAAAGTTTCTTACCTGAGACATCCAGAATGTAGGTCGGCTCTTCTGTTGGTGTTAATGTCAGCATCGCTCCTTGCACCACGAGGCCACCCGCGGTCTGTCAATATGACCTACCATCCTGCGGTTGGTTTGATCCTCCTTCCTGCTGGAACCCCGATCGTCGTATTTGAGGGCAATCCCTTTTCCAATGTCCTGGTTGTCCGCACTGGAAACATACTTGCGGCGCTGTTCGTTGTACCTGCCCTTGGCCTGCTGCAGTTCTTGAGCGGGTCTGTGGTGGCGCTTGTGTCCAATTTTTGTTTCTTCCACTCCCTCTCTTGGGCCGTTCATCCTGTGCTGCTGGTGGTGGTCTTTGCAGAACTCTCCTTAGTCGTCCCCATTGTCTGGCCGCTTCCTCTTCCGAGTCTGTGTCATCTTCCTCCAGTTCCCACTTTCTCCAATCCTTATCATTTCTTTTTTCTACTGCTTTGTCTAACAACACCATCTGCAACACTTCGTCTTTAATTTTTGCCTTTGCGTTCTCCCTTTCTTCCGCTCGGTCCAAACATTGATCAGCCGCTATACAAATCTGACTTGCCTCTTTGCCCTGCCAACCTAACAGTACATACTTTAATTGCTTCCTAATTTGAGGCCTGAGCCCTTCCATTACGAAGTTTGTCAATGTTCGCTGCGGTATGTCTCCCTCAACTTGAAAACCCCCATATTGTAAGAGTGTCTGTATTAATCTATCCATGAATTCAGATGCCCGTTCCCCTTGACGTTGTTTTGTTTCATAAATCTTATCCCAATCTAGTGCTGGCGGTCGCAACGCTGTTTCAATCTCATCATACAGGCGCCGTTGCTTACTTTGCCGATCTGCGTTGGTGCATTCTGCTGGTTCGTCCGCTGTCCACTCAGCACCTTCCCGAGCTTTCTTCCACACATATGGAGACAACACGGCTTGACATAACACCCCAATGTCGTTATGCATGCAGCGGTGTGCCTCAACCCACTGTGATATTAATTCCTTTATTGCTCCTGCATTTCTTCCCTGATCTAACACTCTTTCCTTCATTGATCTTAATTCGCTTTCTTTAAACGGTCGGTACACTGACTGAGCTGGCTGGGGCTGTAATCCTGACACCTCTGGAGTTACCTCTTGAACCGGGAAGGCAGAGGCTGTGGCCATCAACCCCGTACCTTCCAGGTTCGGATACAAACTTGGTGTGTTATTAAAGTATGCAGATGGATTACTTGCATTACTTCCCTGAGCTTCCCGCCCTTGTACCACCATTTCGGAGGCAGGTACAGGGTCGGGAGTAATCTCAATCCCTTGTTGTGGCAATTCTTTAACCTGTGTTTCTAATTCCAACAGTTTCCGCTTTACCAAATTTCTAGCCACTTCACTTACTTGGAGGACCTCTTCCTCCCATAATTTGCAAGCTTCAAGGTCTGGCTTTGGTTCTAACTTATCACTTGTCCATTGTTCTAATCGGCATGACAAGTTATCTATAATTTCTGCTCTTAAGGAACCCCATCTCGGGAATGGATGAGCGTCCTGTTTTGTCCACTTATACCACAATGCCAATTGAGTACATGACTTAATTCCATATTTTTCATACATCATTCCCACCACGGTATTCGTGGGCGGTGCATTTTTATCCGACTTTGGTTTCACAAGCTTATTCCCCATTTCCCTTGGTCCTTCCTAGAGTATTTCTTGGGTCGGGACAGTGTTTCCCACCTGGGGGTGATCTCGGGCTGGGTCGGGCGTCTTTCACCTTTCCACGGACCCTCACACTCCCTGGCACACCTCCCGCACACTCAATCTCTCAACGGAATCTCCCGTTTGGATCCTGTCCCGAGATGTTCTTGGGTTTCCCCTTCCTGGGTTTCCCTCAACCTCACAATGGACCCTTAACCCTCCCAGGGGAACCCCCTTTTGATGTGTAAAAAAGCTCCTTCTCCCCCTTGTTCTTTTAAGATAAGGACAGATCACAAAGAGCAGCGAACTTGTATGCCCTGGTGCGAGAAAAGAGGCAGTTCTTCTTACCTTATCTTTAAGCCGGCCGGCTTCTATCCTCCTTTGTCTCACCAGGGCAGTCTCGCTTTCCTCCTTGGTCCGTCTTATCCTGCCGACTACGCCAAATGTTGAGACCACGTTGCACCGCTGATTGAGATCGAGCGCTGTCCACACGTATGGTCTTGGTAGAGAAGAGCTTTAATTCACACCAAACATGTATACATGGAGAGATATAGAGAGACACAGAATACCCACAGTAGTCCAGCTCAATCTAACTCTGCTAGCTTGGCACTCTGGCTTGCCTTATATACAATTTGTCCTGCCCCTTGTGGGACCATCTGGTTTCAAGATTGGCCCAGCTCCCATCACTGTTTTCTATTGAGACTTTGTTTCCCAAGGATCAATTTCCTCCAAGGGGTAAAAGCCAGGTGCTGATTTCCTCCCTTTGGGCTCTAAAAGCCATCTGGTTTGGTCATTATCCGGCCAGGGAGTCAGGAAGACGGATTACTTTTTAAGAGCCTTTACCTTCCTTTCCTTATTCCACTCCTTGGAAAGTGGAAGCAGCTGTTGTGCTGTGTCAAATGGCACTGATTTACGATCGAGTTTCCTTCGGCTCGAGGCTTGTTTATGACCAAGCTTCCTTGGCTCAAGGTTGATTTACGATCGGGCTTCTCTTGGCTCAAGGTTTTTATAAGGGTAATTAAAGCCAGTTGCTCAGCGGTGTCACAAAGAAAGAGACTACATGCTTTGGCTTTTAACACAGCCAAGAACTGCAGTTGTTAAGAGTGCTCTA
>NC_140965.1:845327-855327 GCF_056783735.1 Eptatretus burgeri
AGCTTCGCCCTCTCATCTTTGACCCCCTCCCTTCGACCTTTCACCTCGCTCCCCATTGGCCTGAGAAAAAGTGGGCGTGAAGGCTTTTTGATCCATAAATTTGCATATATCGATCGCCCTGGGGGCGGGGCCAATTCGCCCCTCGCTCACCGATTGGACGGCAAAAAGTGGGCGTGTGTCGTTTTTGATCCGTTTTTGAAGCACAAAATCCGTGATTTTGTACACGCTGTTCGGCGCGCGCCCTGCACGAGTCCAACACCGGTACCCACAGCGAGGCAAGAACGGTGGCGATGCGACGGTTGCGAGGTGTGACGGGAAGGTCGTGGCGGTTGTGGTGAAGCGGCGTTGTGGTTGGTGGTTGATGTTGTGGTTGTGGTGGTAATCATGGCGGTTGGTCCAAAATAAAGATAGCAAAAGAAAAACGGCTATCCTGAAGAGTCGCAGCACGCATAAATGACATGTATTCCCACTAGACAACGGGTTTGGGCCTAACTACACATGTACTTACCGAGATACCTCACCTAAGGGACCTGAATGGTGGTTTGCGAATTTGGTAACCACAACAATATTGTTGCGGTCTTCGCGCCCGCCGGCGTGCGGACGGCCACGTAACTCGAATCGCGGCACGTCGCCCACCGGACGGACAATCCAGTCGTGACCCTCTCGGACTAACGCCGGGAACCAGTCACGGGTGGACCTTTCGGTCTCACCGCGATCGAGCCAATCAGCCCCCGCGTGGGATAGGGTTGCTCGCCAAATTCGACCTACCTAAGTACCCACGCGGAGGGTAGACCGGGCGATCGCACCTCGCCGCAGGTCGACTTCGGACACGGGCCACTTAAGCGACCCGTTCCGTACTATCAGAATAACCGAGCGGTGTTATCGTCGACCTCGACGGTTCGATTAATTATCGGGCGTATTCAGCCCACTACCACCCCTTTACGTGAAGCAAGATGAGGGTTCAATGGGGGAAAAGACGAAGCGAAGCGGGAGAACAGTTCAACAATAAAGCACATTTATTCGCGGCACACGGGAAGCACACAAATACAATTCCACCAAGAGCACACAAAAAAAAAGAAAACACAATTCCATTTACACAAAAAGCCAATATAAAAGTGAAAACACAGTGCAGAGCTAATACCGACTACCGAGCACACGGCAACACTTATACAATTCTACTTCACAGACGGCGCCGACAACACATACCCAAAACCAAGGAAAAGAAAACCCTCAAGGATGAGGCGGGCCTGAGGCCGAGACCGGGTCGCGCCTACCCGTCTGGTGATGAGACGCGGAGCGGCGATGGCGCCTCACTCCGCGGGCCTCGCGGACAGTGCCTGGCAGGGGGTGGGAAAAAGGGGCCCCCTTGGTCGCACTATCTCAGCGCGGGGGGAAACAGGAGGGGGTTGCTGATGCTCGGGGTATAGAGGATCTTTATTATCCCTGGTGTGCGTCTCCACCTCGGCCAGGTCGCGCTGCCGGCCTCCCTCGGGCGTGCAGCTCCTGGCACCGACGCGAGCACCCCCTCGTCCGACTCTCTTCAGCTTCTCCAGCCACTGCAGGCTTCGGGCTCCAGACTTCCACACTCGTCCCCTCCGTTCCGACTCCTTCTCGTTCTCGTTCTCCTCTTCTGACTGACGAACACCGTCCTTTTATCCCCCCGTAACTTCGCCTTTGACCCCCTCCCTTTGACCTTTCACCTCGCTCCCCATTGGCCCGAGAAAAAGTGGGCGTGAAGGCTTTTTGATCCACAAATTTGCATATATCGATCGTTCTGGAGGCGGGGCCAAATCGCCCCTCGCTCACCGATTGGACGGCAAAAAGTGGGCGTGTGTCGTTTTTGATCCGTTTTTGAAGCACAAAATCCGTGATTTTGTACACGCTGTTCAACGTGCGCCCTGCACGAGTCCAACACCGGTACCCACAGCGGGGCAAGAACGGTGGCGATGCTACGGTTGCGAGGTGTGACGTGAAGGTCGTGGCGGTTGTGGTGAAGCGGTGGTTGTGGTCGGTGGTTGATGTTGTGGTTGTGATCATGGCGGTTGGTCCAAAATAAAGATAGTAAAAGAAAAACGGCTATCCTGAAGAGTCGCAGCTCGCATAAATGACATGTATTCCCACTAGACAACGGGTTTGGGCCTAACTACACATGCACTTACCGAGATACCTCACCTAAGGGACCTGAATGGTGGTTTGCGAATTTGGTAACCACAACACTACCCCCTTCCCTTTTTACAGACTCGTCCCGAGTCGTCAAATTTTCGTGTGCCATCATGTGTAGTTTTACCCTAGTACATTTTACCTACGGATCCCTGAGTGCGACATTCATGGTATTCGTGTCCCCAAAATAAATAACCTGAGGGCTGCGTAACTATCTAAACAAACTCACTCACACGGACGACTTAAATAAAATTGCCGGCGCTAGACAGACATGCCGGGGGCGCACTCATATTTACAGTACATCTTAACCTTAACTTACAAATTTTACACTAAACCATGGCCCAGGATCATTGAACTCTGCAAAAGAAAAGCAGTTAGCAGGGAGCCAGGCTGCCCGCATGCAGTCTCTGGCTCAAACAATGCAGGTGACAGGGAACGTGGCTGGCTGCTCACACGCAGTCCGAGGCCTTCCCTTTTTACTGAACGCAGTGAACCACAACGGTGCATGGGCTGCACAACGCAGTCTCCGTGCCAGCTCAAGTGGCACACGCAATGAGCACAACGAATGGATGGATGGATGGCTTGAACTGAATGCAGTGAACCACAACGGTGCATGGGCTGCACAAACGCAGTCTCCGTGCCAGCTCAAGTGGCACACGCAATGAGCACAACGAATGGATGCATGGACACAAACACGGTGCACGGGCCGCCACTGCAGGCCCGTGTTGTAGCTGCCAACAGGGCAGTTCTCGCAGCTTGCAAACTGTTGCCTTGATCCTGGCGCACATGGAAATGAACAGGGGGGGGCAAAGCAAAAATTGAACGGGGCTGGTGAACGTGGGCAGTGGGCATGGCATGGCAAAGGTGAGCAGGCAAACACAGCCCGCAGAAGAAGACCGCTGCAGGCAAACACAGCCCGCAGATGAACTGGCCGGCACAGGCCTCGAAGAAAAACAGCCAGCAGATGAACTGGCCGGCACAGGCCTTGCAGCACACAGCTGCCGATGAAGTTGGCCGGCCTCCGCCTTGAAGCAAAACACGGCCAGCCGATGAAGTTGGCCAGCCTTGCCGTTCAATGGAGGTTGGTGGAGGGAGTGCGGTGGTGCTGGCCACTTGGAAGGCGGGCTCGGATCTACCTACCTGTCTCCCTCCCAACCTATCGCCTTTGCCTGTCACTGTCCATACCCACTCCCTTAATTTGTGAAAAACCAATTTAGCCCCAACTTATTTTTTTTTTTTTTTTTTATGTTTACTTCCCCTCTATAAATCGTCCCCTAACCCCCTTTATCGTCCTTGTTCGGCTAACCTATCCTGTCACCTAGCCTACTCCCAACCCCTATGTTCCCTTCCCGGAGGGGAACAAGGGAGAGCTAGCGTCCTTTGTCGAGGCCCAGCGAAGCCTCAGAATGGCCTCCCCAGAGTTCGGCGATCTAACCCAAAGTGGGTCCAGCGGCCCACAACGAGAGCGAGGGGATGGATGGTGCGGAGGGGTACATCTCCTAATCTACCCTAACCATTTAACTGCTAAACTACCCCGGGGCTTTCAACAAGCGCCTCTCGCTTAACTATTGGTTCTAACAACCCAGATTCCCGTCGCCTGTGTTGGTGTCCTCACAATTTCGGGCCTCGCCCCCCAATTTTCTCTCCGTGCCCTCACACGGTCTCCTGGCTGGGACACGTGGCTCCCTTTGGCAGGCACGACCCTCTGCCGAATCTCCCGCTATGGCACCCCCGGGCACTACACTGCCTCCGAGCCTACCAGCTCCCTAACACCGGGGAGTGCCCCCATGGCACCTCCCCTGAAACGCACACGTGGCAGGCCGGCCTCCCGGGCCCCTTTCCGAGGGTCACCCGTGCCCACAACACTGCCCACGCGGCTAATGGCGCCCCGGGCCCCCGCACCAAGCAGGCGCACCCGTGCCCACTACGCTATCCCGGCCCCCCATGGGCCCATGGCCTACCGCGGCCGACTAGCCTGGTGCCCGGGGTACCCACTCAGCGATACTCACCTTTCGCAGCCACGCTCCCAAGCCCGTCAACAGGGCTCCTGCACCCCTCCAAATGGGTCTCGAGCCTACTTTCCCACCAACAACAAAACGACCTCCATTTTTCAATTTGACTAACCCAGCTAACTCACTCTACACTGACCCCGGGGTCCCTTGGGCGGGAGTCACTCCTCCCCCCAATCACTCATCGCACCATGCATTCCCCATTCGCTCCATACACACAGACCCGCTGGCCTCACTCACTCAACAAGTACTCACCTCACAACTCACCAACAACTCTTCAACACACACACCGCTGAACTTGCCATCCTTCTATCTGCATCCCCTAACTAACTCGTGCTCCCACGTCGTCCCTTAAACTATAGCACGTTCCTTTTAACACTACGTTGCTAAGCTACGTCCCCGCTACACATTCACTGTCTGTCTCTGTCTCCAAATAATCCCATTTTATTTCCCAACCTAAATCTGACTACAATCCCTCTAACGAATCCATTCCACGGACTCCATGAGGACTTACCCCTGCCCCATGAAGTCGGTCTAGCTAAGCTAACCCTTCCCCCTAACTAGTTTCCATCCTGTGCCCAGGGTCAAGGGGGTCTTCCACCCCTTGCCCAGGAATCCTGTACACCCGAAAGTGAGGCTTGCTCTTTTCCCTTTATTTTTTTCTTTCCATATGCAGCACCTGCGCGGCAACTCAGAGCTCGCGCACTTTGCACCTGCCCGTGACGTCATGCAGCTGCACGTGTTCCTCGTCCCTCCTTGGACGGGACCATCCGGCAGAGATACCCCTCCTGCCGGATTCCAACCCCACGTGCAGCCATGGCGTCACCGTGCGCATAAAAAAAAAAAACACAAGCCCCACGTCTCGAGGGGTTCCCCACGCGAACACATGTGCTTTGCCCGTTGGAGCTTAACACACACGATCGCGTGGAGAACCCGTCCGGTCCAAATCCATTTACCTGCCTAAACTTTGTCCGTCCGCGGGATCGGCAAATCCACCGCGTGCGTTTCCGGACCGGGACTTCACTCTCGCAAGCGAGCACGTGGTGGTCTCGTGCGTTGCACAGCACGAACCGCGTGCTCACTGCTGGGCGAACCCGGCACGGTCCCCGAAACAACTACAGCCGCTACTCGGCTTTCTCTCCTCTGTCGCCGTCGTCGTCGCCATTCGACCCACGCACACCTGCGTGTAACGACGCACACAGTCCACTCCATCACATTCACACGGGGAGACGCGGCTGCGTGCTCCCGCATGCCAACCGACATCTCCCTTACATACCGCTCTCTCACACACACGGTCTCCCTTGCACACAGCGACCTTGCACACGGCCGTTCACTCACGCGTGCCTCACTCGCACACGTGGCTCCACGCACTCGCGGCCTTCCACTCACTCGTGCCTCACTCATACACGCGGGGGCACTCAACCGCTGTGCCTCATCCACACACCGTGCCTCACTCACACACGCGGGGGCACACACCCGCGGTGCCTCACTCGCACTCCGTGCCTCATCCACACACGCGGGGGCACTCAACCGCGGTGCCTCATTCACACACACGGCGACACTCACACATGGTGCCTCTTCCACACACGGTGCCTCACCCACACACGCGGGGGCACTAACCCGCGGTGCCTCACTCACACTCCGTGCCTCATCCACACTGGCCGTTTCATCCACACACACGGCCTCACTCACACACGGTGCCCCATCCACACCCGGCGTGCTGGGAAGCACGCACTCTGGCACCATCGCCACCACACCACTCACACACGGGGTCGCTTCCACACACGGGGACGCACTCACACCTTGCACCACACACACAGGGACAACCACACTGGGGATTCGTGTCCCCACAAGGGTCTCCGGGGCCTCTACACCCCCCAAGCTCTCCGTGCACCCGTCCACAGCACCCGTCCCCTCAACCTCGCAAAGCACGACCGAACTCACCTGGTCGTGACTCGCCTCAAGGGGGCAGACTCGCTCCCCTCGTTCCTGGAGGAGGCCATCCAGGTGCTCGCACTGGGTCCCCACACGCTCCGCGAGCTCACCCCCATTGTCCTCCACTACCTCCGTGTGTGTGTGCGTCACTTACCCCGTCTTCATCGTGTTTATTGGTCTCTGCTTCTTTCTGGCGTCTTTCCCTTATCTTTATGTAGGTCAACCTTGCTTTCTCTTTTAGTCGCTCCCGTCCTTCCCTGTTTTTCACTCCTTGCTCTTTCACGATCTCCGCGTACCTCATCCTTGCTCTCCGTATTAATTGTTCTTTTCTCTCCCTCGCAATTACTTTCACCTCGTCTCTTGTCTCCCGAATTACTTTTTCCTTACCCGCCTCCACCGCGGGCCTGTCAGCCGTTGCACCCCCTTCCAGCTCGTTTGTTCCGACACGTGGAGTCGCCATTTTAAGTTCCCTGCTCACGGCCTTCATGCCCGCCTGCAGGCATCGGCCCATGTTCTGCGTCTCACCCCGTAGCTCTTTCATTTCTTCCTTCATGTTTGCTTCCATTCCGTTTATTTGCTGTGTATTCGCATCCATCGTCGTTTTCACTTCATTCATTTGCTTGTTCATTTCTGTTTTTCATTTCATTTGTATTTGTATCCATCTTTTGTGTATTCGCATCCATCGTCGTTTTCACTTCATTCATTTGTTTGTTCATTGCCGCCAGCATGGCGCATAGCTGGGCCATGTTGGATGCACTCAGCTGAGCCGTTTCGGCAAGGGTTGGGGAAGGGTCTTGGTGGAGAGGGGGGGAGGTGTCATACACCGCGGCCGCTGCCGCACCCACCTCGGGCCCTGGGTTCAGTTGGGCGAGTCCGTGTTCCTGCACAATCAACATTTCCTGCACGGGGATTCCATCCTGGACCATGGATTCTACATTACTATTACACATACCTAATCCACCCGGCACCCGCTCGCCTTGAGACGCCATCTTGCTTCTCGTGAAGGGTTAATTTAACTCGCTCGTAATTTGGAGGGAATCGGGGGTCGCTTCTCTCACCCCTGGACCGATTCCCGTGAATTTCGCTGGAGACAGGAGAGCCTGTTGTCCCGCTCTCCAATACCAGTGCCGCGAGGAGGGCGATGAATTTATATCGCACGACCTGACACCAGTGTTGGGGTCTTCGCGCCCGCCGGCGTGCGGATGGCCACGTAACTCGAATCGCGGCACGTCGCCCACCGGACGGACAATCCAGTCGTGACCCTCTCGGACTAACGCCGGGAACCAGTCACGGGTGGACCTTTCGGTCTCACCGCGATCGAGCCAATCAGCCCCCGCGTGGGATAGGGTTGCTCGCCAAATTCGACCTACCTAAGTACCCACGCGGAGGGTAGACCGGGCGATCGCACCTCGCCGCAGGTCGACTTCGGACACGGGCCACTTAAGCGACCCGTTCCGTACTATCAGAATAACCGATCGGTGTTATCGTCGACCTCGACGGTTCGATTAATTATCGGGCGTATTCAGCCCACTACCAACCCTTTACGTGAAGCAAGATGAGGGTTCAATGGGGGAAAAGACGAAGCGAAGCAGGAGAACAGTTCAACAATAAAGCACATTTATTCTCGGCACACGGGAAGCACACAAATACAATTCCACCAAAAGCACACAAAAAAAAAGAAAACACAATTCCATTTACACAAAAAGCCAATATAAAAGTGAAAACACAGTGCAGAGCTAATACCGACTACCGAGCACACGGCAACACTTATACAATTCTACTTCACAGACGGCGCCGACAACACATACCCAAAACCAAGGAAAAGAAAACCCTCAAGGATGAGGCGGGCCTGAGGCCGAGACCGGGTCGCGCCTACCCGTCTGGTGATGAGACGCGGAGCGGCGATGGCGCCTCACTCCGCGGGCCTCGCGGACAGTGCCTGGCAGGGGGTGGGAAAAAGGGGCCCCCTTGGTCGCACTATCTCAGCGCGGGGGGAAACAGGAGGGGGTTGCTGATGCTCGGGGTATAGAGGATCTTTATTATCCCTGGTGTGCGTCTCCACCTCGGCCAGGTCGCGCTGCCGGCCTCCCTCGGGCGTGCAGCTCCTGGCACCGACGCGAGCACCCCCTCGTCCGACTCTCTTCAGCTTCTCCAGCCACTGCAGGCTTCGGGCTCCAGACTTCCACACTCGTCCCCTCCGTTCCGACTCCTTCTCGTTCTCGTTCTCCTCTTCTGACTGACGAACACCGTCCTTTTATCCCCCCGTAACTTCGCCTTTGACCCCCTCCCTTTGACCTTTCACCTCGCTCCCCATTGGCCCGAGAAAAAGCGGGCGTGAAGGCTTTTTGATCCACAAATTTGCATATATCGATCGTTCTGGAGGCGGGGCCAAATCGCCCCTCGCTCACCGATTGGACGGCAAAAAGTGGGCGTGTGTCGTTTTTGATCCGTTTTTGAAGCACAAAATCCGTGATTTTGTACACGCTGTTCAACGTGCGCCCTGCACGAGTCCAATAACGGTACCCACAGCGGGGCAAGAACGGTGGCGATGCTACGGTTGCGAGGTGTGACGTGAAGGTCGTGGCGGTTGTGGTGAAGCGGTGGTTGTGGTCGGTGGTTGATGTTGTGGTTGTGATCATGGCGGTTGGTCCAAAATAAAGATAGTAAAAGAAAAACGGCTATCCTGAAGAGTCGCAGCTCGCATAAATGACATGTATTCCCACTAGACAACGGGTTTGGGCCTAACTACACATGCACTTACCGAGATACCTCACCTAAGGGACCTGAATGGTGGTTTGCGAATTTGGTAACCACAACAATATATATATATATATATATATATATATATATATATATATATATATATATATATATATATATATATATATATACATATATATATATATATATATATATATATATATATATATATATATATATATATATATATATATATATATATATATATGTGTATATGTTTGTGTGAATGTGTATATATTGTTACGGTTGTGGAAATTCGCATTACACCATAAAGAGTCCTCAGGTGAGATATCTCGATAAGTCCATGTGTAGTTAGCCCACACCCGTTGTATAGAGGGAATTTATGTGATCCATTCGGGCTGCGATCCTTCAGTACGCCATTTTTTCTTTATCTATTGTTATTTTCAACCATTAAGCCACCAACCATGCAAACAGCCACTAACTTTACCTTCACAACTCCATCCCGCAAACATCGCTTCACCGCCATTCCCAAACGACACCATAACCATCAAACCACCATAGAAAACCCTCCGCCACCTTCGCCTGTCTCCTTCACAACCAACAACCGCACCACCTGTGAACACTGAACGTCGGGCTGTCTCAGGCCCGTTTGGCGATTGGTGCCAAACACACCGAGCCGCGAGCGCGAATGGCGGCCTTTCCGGGGGAAAATTAGGATCCAAAATGCTTAACGCCCACTTCCCCTCCGTCCAATGGGCGAGTGCGAGGTGGCTTGGCCCCGCCTCCAAGCGCGTGTATGTGAAGTCCGTTTATGCAAATATGCGGATCAAGGGAGGTTCACGCCCCTTTTTGCCCAACCAATGGCTGAACAGAGGGTGGCGTGGCCCCGCCTCCAATCGCATTTTGTTCCGCATATTTGCATATCGGCTCCTCCTGAGACCTATAAAGATACGAGCGCAAGGCAACTCGCGGAGCGGGAGTTGAGAGCGTGAGTTGAGCTTGGAGAGAAGTTGCGGAGGAGTTGCAGGGAAGACGGCGGACGGCGACGAGGTTGCGGTGTGGGGTCGCTCGACTCGTCGCGGGATCCAGGCCAGCCAGCCATACCCCTCTCCCTGAGCATCAGCGATTTCCCCCCCCCCCCCCCATTCGTGCTGAGATAGTGCCGAGGGGGCCCC
>NC_140965.1:860327-920327 GCF_056783735.1 Eptatretus burgeri
TGCTTTCTTATTCCCTTCCCTCCCATACAAGCAAATTTCAAATAGAACACTGATTTTTCTCTTCTACATATAATTGATGTTTATAACGTCTTATTGTATTCATTTTTCTGTACTCTTCCTTCTTTAAGGTTAAACAGTTGTAATATTGTTTAAAGTTTATTGTTTCCTTGATTATATATTTTTTTTATTCCCTTTAGCTTCTTATCACACCTTTCAATATTATCAATATAAGTAAAAGCATAAGACGTTGATCTCAATCCTATAAATTCACTCATGACCTTCCCACCAAATTCATGTTTAAACTTACCAATAACCTTTTTATTCTTTGATGAAAACAAAACATCACTTGACTTATAATTACTTGTATCATATATATCAATATTATCAATCATATCCTCATATACATCTCCAGTTTTTATTTCTAACATAAAATTATCTGTATCCATAGATAACAATGACACATTATCCTTATACTTTAATTTTAAATTATTTTTCGTAATAGTCATACATAAAAAACTTTAACAAATCAAGAATTGATGTTCCTATATAAATTGGTTTTTCCATTTCAATACTCTATTTTCAAATGAATAGCACAAAAGTTCTCTGAAAACACCTCCGCTCATTCAAAACTTGGTCAATTAATTATCTTTGAAGCCTGTTTCCAAGATGTAGCAGGTCTTATGTTTTGTTGATTCCTAACATTTTCCATAGTCTTTCCAAATACAGCATTATTCATTAATTTATAAAAGTCCTTCTCAAAATCTGTTTTTGCTTCTGTTCTCCTTTTTGTATTAAAATCAATATACTTCTTTAACCAATGACTT
This sequence comes from Eptatretus burgeri, assembly GCF_056783735.1. Lineage (NCBI taxonomy): Eukaryota > Metazoa > Chordata > Myxini > Myxiniformes > Myxinidae > Eptatretus > Eptatretus burgeri. Next base: position 861,152 of record NC_140965.1, read on the forward strand.
TGTTTAAATTTAAAAATCGTATGAATTTTCCTCACTCTCAACCCAGCAGATAAATATTGTCTCAAGTTCCTTTGATACAAAACATGACTTTCTTTATCATTTAATGTAGTAAGTAGTTTTTCTGGAGATTTACCTTTTATATTGAATGACTGTTGGTAATCACTTCACCATTCTTTTCTTGGACTTTCTTTTCAGGGGCATAAGGAAAGTCTTTATGTTTGTGATGAAGTTCTTCTGGATATTTTAAATCAACTTCAAATTAATATCCAACTTCAGCTTCATCCAATTCTTTTTGAGAGGAGACAACAATGTCTTGTAAAACTTTTTCATAATGTTTTTCTTTAACCCATTTAAGTTTTCCATAAGGTAAAGATTGAGATATAGCCCACCCATACAAATTGTTAGCATCATAATACATCAGGTAAGAGTTGTCCTCATTCTTATTATAATCAGGAAGATATTTGTTATTTGCTTCAGCATAGCTCTTGGAACATACTTGAGATATTCCTCCTCTTTTAGACTTCTCTATCATTAAAAGCATTTCTTTTTCACTGATTAATTCCAAATTTTGTTTTGTCATTTTTCACATAGCACTCCAAGACAAACCCAGGGCTGTGTAATAGTGAACGGCTGTGTAAAAATCCATAAGAATTTTTATTATGACAGACTTCTAAAAGTTTCAAACACATCAGCCAATACCAATACATCAGTTTTAAGATACAATTCATGATATTCTCCAAGATTCTTGATATTAGACTTCTCCCAAACCTTTTTAGCTTGTGTATAATCTCTATCAGAAATATGAGTTTTATTTAACTTACCATAGAAACTTTCCCTTGAAGGAAGTTGTGTTTCTTTAAACTTCTCAAATGAATCCATACAGTCAAACGGATATATTCCCTTTTGTGATAAGAGATCAATCTCTTCTTGATTTGAGAAATGTGATTTAAGATTCAGTAAGTTTTTAATATTTGATGCAAAGTTAGATAATGGACTTGCCATAAACTTGCATATGTCAAGAAATCTGATATGGGTTATGGGGGATGTATGAATTGTTTTTGTGAATGAGATGTATTTTTGATCTGTGTTAGGAATGGCAGAAATATCTCCAGATGTCTTTGAAAGTTCATTTATAAACAGATGTGTGTCATTGTGAGCATTGTTGGGAAGAAAGACAGGAATATAGTTTGAAGGCTTGTAATTAAGATTAAAACGGGAATGAGCTGGACCTCTATATTTACCAGTAAGATGACAGTGATCTCTAACCTTAACCTCTCCCTCAATTTTCTCCTCACAAATATGACAGATACTGTTCTTTCTAAATTCCTTTTTCTCTCCCTTTGTTAATGATATTGGTTTATAGGTTTTAACCATTATTTCTCTTTGGCTTATACAGTCTTTTTCCAATTGTCTTGCAAACTCCTCTGAGGCATCTTCTGCTTTATAAAGTTCCAACTTGTTGTATTCATCACGAACAGATGATTTGATATAATAACAGAACCCACAAGGAGTATGTTTTTAATACTTGTTTGTGTATGATTTATTTGGATTTGGAGAAACAGTATCTATCTTCTAAAGCAGGGGTCGGGAACGTGTGGCTCGCGAGCCAGGCATGGCTCTTTTGATGATTGCATCTGGCTCGCAGATAAAATTGGAGTTTGAAACTTTGAAAGCCCAATATTTCTCGCGGAAGCTTTACCTATAGTTTGAATGGTGTCGTGCTTAATTCACGTGCAGGGCTGAACTTGCCGGAAGGAGAAAAGAAAAAACGCCTCCGAATTGGCTGAAGCGGTTTTTGTTTCGTCCAGTCATGCGGCCGAGGCGACTAGTGATTTCGGTTCCTCCAATGACGTGCCGCCGCCGACACGCGTCGCGGAATTCATCTCGACCAATCACGCGCCACCGCTGAGGCGACAGCATCCCAGAGTCGGCCGGCCGCGCCGCACCTCTCGAGTATATAAGCCCGTGCGCAGGCCAGCCAGACTCACTATTTGCCAAGCCTCAGTTGGGTCAACATCTCCCTCTCTCTCTCACTTGCTCAAAGCTATCCCTTCGACGAAGAAGATGGCGAAAAGAAAAAAAGATGAGGAGTATCGTACATTTCAGGACGAATGGGCTGAAGAATTCGCCTTTGTGGAGAGAGCAGGTTCTGTGGTGTGTCTAATTTGCAATGACAAAATTGCATCGATGAAACGGTCGAATATAAAGCGGCACTTCGACACACGCCATGCTACCTTTGCATCAAAATGCCCTGCGGGAGACAGCAGAAAGAAAGCGTGCCAAGAGCTACTGAGCAGGGTGCAAGCCAGCCAGCAGCAACGCCGCGTATGGACCCGGCAAGGTGACTATAATTCCGCTCGCTTTGCTGGATCTTTAGCAATAGTGAGGAACGGAAAACCATTCACAGATGGCGAGGATGCTAAAACGTTCATGCTGGATGTAGCCAATGAACTTTTTGATGATCTTCTGAACAAAGACAAGATAATCAAACGGATACAAGACATGCCTCGGTCGGCAAGAGCTGTTCATGATCGTACCATCATGATGGCAAACCAAGTGGAGGAAACGCAAGTGAAGGACATAAATACAGCGCCGTTCTTTTCCCTGGCTTTGGATGAGTCAACAGACGTAAGCCATTTGTCGCAGTTCAGTGTGATTGCAAGATATGCTGCTGGTGATACACTGCGCGAAGAAAGTCTTGCTGTTCTGCCAACAAAAGGGTCCACAAGAGGTGAGTATTTATTCAAGTCTTTCTTGGAGTTCGCTCAAGAAAAAAAATCTACCTATGGATAAACTTATCTCAGTGTGTACTGATGGTGCTCCGTGTATGGTGGGGAAAAACAAAGGATTTGTGGCGCTTCTCCGTGAACATGAAAATAGACCCATCCTAAGTTTCCATTGCATTCTACACCAGGAGGCACTTTGTGCTCAGATGTGTGATGGGCAGCTTGGCGAAGTGATGTCGCTGGTCATTCGTGTGATCAATTTTATTGTTGCCTGAGCCTTAAATGCTCGCCAGTTTAAAACACTGCTGGATGAAGTTGGAAATAACTATCACGGTCTGCTTTTGCACAGCAATGTGCGTTGGTTGTCAAGAGGGAAGGTGCTTAGCCGTTTTGCGGCTTGCCTGAACAAAATCCGGACTTTCCTTGAAATGAAAGGGATTGAGCATCCTGAGCTAGCCAAACTGAGTGGCTCCTCAAGTTTTACTATCTCGTGGATATGAGTGAACATCTGAACCAGCTCAACGTGAAAATGCAAGGCATTGGAAATACAGTGTTATCCCTTCAACAAGCCGTGTTTGCTTTTGAAAACAAGCTGGAGCTCTTTATCATGGATCTTGAAACAGGTCGTTTACTACATTTTGAAAAACTGCGACAATTTAAAGATGCATGCACAGCAAGTGAGCCCACTCAAAACTTTGATCTCCACCAGTTAGCTGGCTTCACATCAGGTCTCCTACAGTCATTCAAAGCACGCTTTGGAGAATTTCGTGAGCACACTCGTCTTTTTAAGTTCATCACCCATCCAAACGAGTGTTCACTGAACACAGCCGACCTGAGTTACATTCCTGGTGTCTTCGTCAAAGATTTTGAAGCAGAAGTGGCTGACCTGAAGGCCTCAGACATGTGGGTGAATAAGTTCAAGTCACTGAATGAAGATTTGGAAAGAATCGCACGACAGAAAGCGGAGTTGGCGAGCAAGCACATGTGGAAAGAAATGAAAAAACTTCAACCCGAAGACCAGCTGATTATCAAAACTTGGAATGCGCTTCCTGTCACATACCACACACTGCAGCGTGTGAGTATTGCTGTATTGACCTTGTTTGGATCTACGTATGCATGTGAGCAGGCATTCTCACATCTTAAAAACATCAAGTCCAACCTACTATTACGTCTAACGGATGAAAGCCTCAACGCTTGCATGAAGCTTAACCTCACCAAGTACCAACCAGACTACAAAGCCATCAGCAAATCCATGCAGCACCAGAAGTCCCATTAATGGTGAGTATTATAACAACATTATTTAAAAGAATAAATTCAGAGGCATATTATACTCACATTTAGTTGAATTCAGTCTTAAAATATATTATATGGCTCTCACTGAAATAGATTTCCAAATATTTTGCTTTCATGGCTCTCTGAGTCAAAAAGGTTCCCGAGCCCTGTTCTAAAGGATACTTTCAAAATCAGCATATATCACAAACAGATGTTTCATAGATTTGTTAAAATCGTTGAATGATATGTTTGAACCTGCTTTTGGTAAATTGATTACGGTTGATTTATGATTACTACAATATTTTGAATGTTGATTTAATCGTTCTTTTGTGTGAAAGGAGTTGAGACATCTCTTACAAGGATATGTTTTACATTTTCTCTTGTATAGTTGTGATTTGGTTAATGTTGGTAAATTTTTGATGAAAGCATAATGTGATTTTTCCTTTGAAGTAAAGTAGAGAAGGTCAATATGTGATTCATCATTTTTATAGTTGTTTGAAATTTTTAATATCTGAACTTTGTTTGTATCCGTTACTTCATATACATTAACAGATAGATTATTCATTTTCTCAAATTTAGGAATATCTCTCAATGACATTGGAAACTTTAAATCTTTAACATTTAATGTATTCTCGTATTTCTTATAATGTTCAACCCTTTCAGGATTCCATTGTGGAGGATGTAAGTGAGCAAGAACAGACCATAGAAAACATTTATTATCTTTGTTTTGAATATTAACAACCGCTTTCTTAAGCTTTATCTCTTTTGGAAAACCAATATAAGAAGAAGCTTGAAGAGGATCTGATTTTAAGATGTGTATATCCAAAAAGATTATTTTTAGATCCTCATGGAGGATCTCGAAGTCTGACTCACGTTGTTATTCTTCATCTTCTTCTTGTGGATTTTTTTGTTTCACAGCCTACAGTTTTCATCAAAACTTCCTGAAACTTGGCATATATATGTAAAAATACCCTGTGCAGACAGTACCCATGTCCGATTTTGAAAATTCCGACGAGAAAAGAAGTTATGACATCAAAATATCTCCGCTAATGGAAATTGCCTAAAACATTATCTCCGAAACTGGGCAAGCCTTTTGAATTCTGTTTACGGGAATCGAACAGGGCATTAGCAGAGATGAATTACCGCACATATGATACATCACTATGACGTCATATCAATTTTTATGACGTCATTCCTATTTTTTTGACATTTTTTGTTTCACAACCCAGAGTTTTCATCGGATCTTCGTGAAACTTGCCATGTATATGCAGAAAGCCCACGCGCAGGCAGTAACCATCTCCGATTTTGGAAATAGAAAAAAAGTTGACGTCATAATATCGCCGCGAATGGAAATCGCCTATACCATTATCTCCGAAACTAGGCAAGCTGTTTGAATTTTGTTTGCGGGAATCAAGCCGGGCATTAGCACAGATAATTTATCGCAAACCTGATACATCACAATGACGTCATATTCGTTTTTATGACGTCATCATTAAGAGGACGAGGATCTTAGCTCATTTGAAACTTGTTGTAATAGCAAATCCACTACCTACTACAGTGTTATCAACATTTTGTTCTTGTCTCTGGAGTTCATCGTAAACATCGCATCTTACAAAATCTTTAAATGATGAGTTAAAGTGAGGGTTTGTCCTCATATCGGGAGTAGTTTCATCACCTTCTCTTTCCATATTTAATTTTACTCCCATATAAAACTTTAAAGTTTTCATTTCACTTAATCTGTTTTTAATTGTCGTTTCAATACTATGTTTAACAATATCAACTGCTTCAATGATTGAAGATGGTCCAGCGTCTTGAAAGCGAAACAATCTTATTTTTATATGTCCTTTAAATGCCCCATCAATGTTTTGAATGGAGAATTTAGTGGCACCTTCCCTTTCTTCATTGTTCTTGTGTTTGCGTGATTGAAAGTGTTTATTATAATTTTTTCTAAAGAATATCATTATCACATCGATCACAATGTTTTGTTTCTTGGTCAAGTGGAGATATTTGTCTGAAAAGATTGAATGTGTGTTTGTTGGTTTGAAGGTGTTTTTTATAACATTTATATTCATGATTACAAACATCGCAGGATGTTGTATTCACCATATTTATATAACAAAACTTTGCTTAAAATAAAATTTTCTTGATGAAAATTTTGTTTAATTTATAGGTGAATCTGTGCTTAAAACCATTTTATCCTCCAACTTTTTTCACTTAAATACAATGTATCAAGACACAAAAGACAAGTTTCAATCAATCTCTTCATTTGTAAAAGATACTGAGAAATATGTCGAGGATGTAAAATTGAACAAAGATAAATATAACAACTATTGGATAAAAACTATTATGGTAAATAATATGAGTTCTTCAATTTCCTTCAGTGGAAGGGCTTTTAGTATACCTGGTAGAACATCAATTAAAGTATCTCTAACAAAAGTTTCTCCTCTCCTTCTAGTAATATATTCAAAACTAGAAAAAGCAATGAAACAAGAAAAAGTATCAAAAAAGAAAAACCTTATGGATGAAGCTTTAGAAAGAAAAGCTGTTAGAGGAGAAATTTGTATTTTTTTCAACAACCCGAAAGATGTAAATCCTGATGAAATAAAGGATGTTAATATATCAGGTGTAATGACATTTCGTTCAATAGTAGTTAAGGACCATTTTAATATTACCTTTAATATCAAAAAATGTAATTGTTGAATCTGTTAATGAAAAAAATATATTGATATAGATGGTAATGTTTTTTCGACTAAATAAATATGAGTCATTATTGAACTGAAGATTTTGAAGATTATGAGAGTGATGATAGTATCTCTATTGGAACAGAAGACAGTTATGATACCGAGAGTTTGTGTTCAAACGATAGTTATGAAAGTAGTTTTATAGATGATTTTGAAAGCGCCAATGAAAGTACCGAAGATGATACCAAAGATGAATTTTAGTTGAAGCAAAGTTTTACTTTATAAATATGAATAGTATACTAGATCTTGAGCCCCTTGAATTCACTGATTCTCCATATGCCAAATTTGAGAATTGTCCTGCATGTGATAGAGTGGGATTAAACACAGAATCAAAAGCCTATAAACAATGTATATTCTGTGATTATCTTCTAATTAATGACAATAAAAAATATAAAAAGGAATATAATTATTTTAGATTTACACCAACAATTAATTACTTTTCAAGATTGATAAGATAAATGAATGTAAAGTATGAGGGTGATAAACACACCTTTCCTTACAATGGAAGAAACTGAACGTACAAGAGAAATGTTCAAAGGATTGTTATATATTTTTCACGATTGCCATTTTGAGGGGTATATCAACACAAGATATTGTATCAATAAAATAATGGATTATCTTCAAATTAAACTCGAACTTAGGATAAAATAGAGTTTCTAAAACAGCCAATAATAAATAAAATAACCTGTTTTCCAAATATCTAAATGAATGATTTTTTACCCATTTGGGAAAATAAGATAAAATTTAACAACCATAAAAATCTTCCAAATTCATTAAGATGTCTCATTGTTGGTTCAAGCGGGTGTGGAAAAACCTGCTTACTTTTAAAGATGCTCCTTACTCCCAACTTTTTAGATTATGATAATTTAATAATTTTCACAAAGTCGAGTTTTCAACCCGAGTATCAACTACTCTCACAAGGTTTTAATGCCGGTCTTCAAGAAGAAGATATAATCGGTTTATTTAAACTTCAAAACAAACGAAATGATTACAACATTGAAGATATAATACAACTATTTTGTGATACACAGAGATATAAAAAGAAATTAAAACTGATAACTTGTATTCTTAGTGATAATACGGATGATATACCTTCTCCCCAAGATTTAGATAAATCAAAAAAGAACCTCGTTATCTTTGATGATTGTGTTAATGAGAGAAACCAAACGGTAATGGATAGCTACGACACAAGAGGGAGACATTCTTCTTATAATTGTATTTATCTTAGTCAATCATACTTTCAACTCCCTCGTCGCTCAATAAGAAACAGTGCTCATGCTTTTATTTTATTCAAGTTAAATTCAATAGATATAAAGAAATTTTTGGAAAGACAATTGTTCTCCATTATGTAGTAAAAAGGACTTTGGGGATTATATGAAGCACACGACTGAAAAATATAAATATATTGTTGTGAAACAAGATGAGATATTAAGGGATATATTTTTCATTTTATAAACAATTACATATATAAATGACAACTATTATTATAAATCTTGTGGGTAAATCTGCTTCTGGAAAAAACTTTCATAAATCAAGGTTCTTGTGTAGTACAAATGCGAATATTGTAAATTTGCTGTAAAAACACCCCATGATAAGCATTGTATCAACAACTAGAGCAATAAGACCTGGAGAAGTAGAAGGTGAAGATTTTTACTATATTTCAGTGGAGGAACATTGCGATTGAGGAATGAAGGTCAAATATTTGAGGAGGTTTCTCTTGGTACAACAAAATATTCACATTGTAAGAGTGAGTTAAAGGAACTAAAATCTGGTGGTCTTGGGATATTAGAAACTAATACAGAAGGAACGAGACAAATTATTAAACATCTGAGTGGTGAATGGGGTTAAGATTTTATCATTCGGTTTTGATGTTGATGAAGGGACTCAACGCAAATATATGAAAAGCAGAGATACAAACATTAGTGAAGAAGAAATTACAACTCGTATTAATGTTAATAACGAATTTGATGAAATATTTAAAGAAAAGGATTTATTTGAACACATCTACTTTAATGATGAAGAAAAGGAAAATTTCCCTGTTGACCCAAAAGTTAGTTAAGTCGTTAAGTATGTGTGTAGTCAGATCCCCTTCCTTTGGTCTAGTGGGAGAATCAAAGGTGTGCGTTGCGATTTTTTTTTTAGTTTGGTTATTAAATCTTTACATCTAACGAACCCTCCAACAAGCCATCAAACAACCATCCCATTTGCATGACTCCTCGGCCCATCACGATCCACCACCAACCAGCTGCCTTCTCGCACCCTGGCGTGCCAAGGAAAGATCTCGCGGTTCCGGTTCCTCGGCTCCCACGAACATTGTAACTCTTTCACGACAACCTTTGCAACATTGATACTGTTACTCGTCAAGTATGAACCCGCATGGAAGAGTGGCTGGGGTTTCCCGGCAGGCGCCAAGGCCCCGCCCGGAAAGGTATGCCGTGGGACCCTGCCCAATCAAAGGCGGACAGCGAGATGTGTTCACCAAGGCCTCTCCCTGCTGAAGGAGATCCATAAATTCCCAAGCACTCTCTGAGGCAGGGGTCTTTTTGGGGTCTTGGAGAGTTTTTGGTGGGTCTTTTTGGAGAGTTTCGGAGGGGTTTTTGCTGTTACGAAGGTTGTCGAGGCGGTGAACGTGTCTCTGCTGGCCCTCTACAAGGAATAAATGAGCGACCCTGACCCCCCCCCCCCCCGTGGATCCCGCTACTCACCACCCGAGCTCCGCCAAGAACCTCGAGTCCCACACGTGCGACTGGGGACCAAACCAGCGACCATTGTCAGGTGCCGCAGCATGGAGTACAGCATGGAGTACATGGAATTAAACAAACCCTTTCTCCGACGGCCAGGTACCCAACCGAACTCTGACCCCCAGCTTGTCTCTCTCCTCAGCTGTGAGGGCCCAAGAAAGAACTCTGGGTTTCTGTTCATTTGTGTGTGTGTCTGCATGTGGGCCCGTCTTTAAGTGGAACTCAATAAGTGTTTTTGGATCATTGTCAATACTTCTTGCATATTTGCGTTAAGTCTTGCTTTTGTCTTTTACTGTAAATAAAACTTGTTAGAAATGTTCCCAGTTCGTTTCCATCCCTTCTTGAATTAGTCCAGCATGGTTCGGATCTGAGTTTAGGCGGGGTTTTATCCCGGATAATCCATTCATTCCAGCCGGCATGGCTTTGGCAGTTTCTGCTCGGCTGCACCCGAACCGGAGTTCGTAGTCGGTAGTTGGAACTCCACCGCAGTCGGTAGAGTGATCCGGTTTGAGCAAGACATGCCGAGGGCGTGGTTTCCCCAGGAGTCAAAATCTCGTAGTTAATTAAGTAAATTGGTTATCGACAGATAGACCCTACCCTACGCGGTTGAGATATTGGCGTCCACGGTCGGTTAGGCGACCCACCAGCTCGCGGAGTTATCCGAGCGATGGCTTACAATTCCGGGGAGTTTGGTGGGAGATGACGCGAGCTTTCCCCACCTAGTGGTCATTCTCGCCACCGACCCCCAGCCCGCAACAATATGTTAAACTTCAAAAATCTTATTCGCCTAAACGGCTGAACTGATCGAGGCGAAACTTTACATGCATGACCATCTGTCAACGAGGAACAAAACTTCCCCTCCGATGACATTGCAGGTCACATGGTTTAGCAGCCATATTGGATTTACCAAAAAACCTACAAAAATATTTTCTGGATGTCTGGACAGATCAAGGGGAAACTTCACATACATGTTCCCCAAGATTTGGGGTTACCAGGACGTTCACAAATTATTTATAGATCACATGGTTTGGCAGCCATATTGGATTGAAGGAAAATATTTTTGAAATTTTCTTGAACCGCTGCATCAATTGATGTGAAACTTGTATTATGATCTAGTCGTGATGGGGAATATATATATATTTTAAATTTCAACCTAATTGGACGCATGGTCTGGCAGCCAGAATAAATATATATATATATATATATATATATATATATATATATATATATATATATATATATATATATATATATATATATCTCTCTTTTGATCTGGGAACTTTTTGATTTTTTTTTTGAATAAGGCTCACTTGACTGCACCGGGTGGGTTTGAGGGTAGGGCAGTAGCAGCTGAAACCAGAATCCTATCCAGGTTCCTCCTGATGATGTCATCTTTACTGTTTTTTTCTTGTGTGGATTCCTTCTGTTGACTGCAATGCAGTACCTCCTTTAATTTGGTCTTCCATTTGATTTGAAGTTAATTTTTTTAATCCCATTCTGAATTCAATTGAATAAAGAGGACGTAATGCGTCAGGTGTCCAATCAAAGTGGGATGTCTTGCTACCCAATCATCACTGCCAGCAGTTATAAAGTGGCAGTTCTAGTGTTAAGAGCATACATCGAAAACCGCTCAACGAAGGAAACTGAAACTTCACCACATGTTTCATGACCTTTTGATATAGCACATATTACTTGGATGACTCACACTATCTCAGAACTTACATGGTGAATTAAACAAAGCCTAAAGCCCAGAGACAATGTCACTTCCTCACGTTAGAAATTAGAATCAGAGTAATTGCTTCTGCCTTTATTGTGCTCGGTTGGTGAAAAACAAAGAAACAAACAAAGCAAAGAAGAAGAAGAAGAAGAAGAAGAAGAAGAAGAAGAAGGGTTTGTTGGCATTTTCACGATCTCTCAATTTATACTCGACCTATCTATTCTGGCATCTTTATCGGCCTTGGTAGTTATGACAACACTAAAGAACGAGAATAAAAGCTGCTTTGTAAAAGCTCATGAACGTACTCTATAGCAGACTGTTCAAAACATAATTTATACACATTTATTTCAGAAGAATAGATAGATGTGATAACAAATTTACCGCCACAAGAGTTGGCTTGCACCAAGTCCTTGTCAAGACTGCGTGGGGTAAGTGTGCTCCAAATACCATCTCGAAATAATTGATGTACACGCACACTTTAAGGTTGTATGACATGTACACGTCCACTTTCGTGAACTCAACATCACCTCTGAGTTTATGTACATGAAAAACAAAACTCAAACAACACGTTGAAAACCGAACAGATACGTTTTCCTCGTAACAAAATCTTAATATTTGAAGTCTTTTATTTAAAAAATGTCCCTTTGTCAATGTTTTGTATGTAATGTATGTTGTTGAGATGTCAGGTGGTGTGTTCAGTTACCAAGCAGCTAGCTCGCGCTTGCCAAGCCAGCCGTTCCTAATCAACGGTTTTGAATGCAGTGCTTGCTTGAGTGCTTAAGCCACTTGGCAAATGCTCTCCAAGAAACTTGGTGACTGAACACACCCCAGATCCATGATACAGCGATGAGGATAAAAATCTATACCGTGACGTCCTTTGTCCATATTGATAATTGGTCCCTCGGAGGGCAGATTTCGACACAACACGAGGTAAGTTAGGGACGACGAGGTAAGTTCGAGGTTGGTAGGAATGGAAAGTGGGTTTTATTTTAATTATTTATTTTTCCCAAATGTGGTTGAGAATCCTGTGAAAATTCCTTTGTGGGAAGAGGGAGTGGAAGTTCGGAGGAGGGAGGGGTGGGGTGGGAGTCCAGAGGGAGGGGGGATGAGGCAGGAGGATGGGTAGGATGAGGGAGAGGAAAGGGCAGCAAGAGGGACACAGCGTTGCCCAGCAATGCCGGGTTCCCCTGCTAGTAAATACTTCATCGCAGCCTTACACCCTTGGACATTTATATAATAAAAATGTCCACTTTTACATGAACCGTTTTCTCACTACCTTGCTTTCTCGACTGTTCCATGTACAGTACAGGCATATTCAATAAACTTCTTCCTTGTTCCTAATATAAAAGCTATAGAGGGTCATTGAAAACAAAATTGGATGTTAAAATCTTCAGCTCATCCTCCATGCAGCGGACGACGGAGTTTTGCAATCACTTCTGTGTGTCTGTGTCTGTGTCTGTCCCGGCTGTCACGTTTGAGCTTTCGTCATCAAGTTTTCAACAAATCTTTATGAGAATATGTAGAAGACAAATGAATAACTTGGTCAAAGGTTGACAGGTCGGCATCACATAAAATCGTCAATTTTCATCTGATTGACCAGAAATTTAAAGAATTTGCATGTTGGGTCACTGGACTTATTTACCAATCAAAAGTGAGAAGCCGATTGTTTTTTTATTTTTATTTTTTATTTTTTTAAGATCAAAATGGTCAAGGTTTTATAAAAGTGACAATTTTCATCCGATTGATTTGAAATTTCAGCAAGGTTTGTATTTTGGGTTACTGGAGCAGATTGCTTTTGAAGTCAAAAGGCAAAGGTCACCGAAAATCATCAAGTTCCTTTTGTTGTATTTTTTAATCCGTTTTCGTCATGTTTAACATTTCGTCAACAATAATTCTGAATACAAAGCGTACGCGGATTGGTGTTGTATTTTCGGATGCTTTGTAGTTTTAAACTGTAGTCATTGAATACTTGTGTCGAGCTTTCATTCACACATCAGCATCACCTCATGAAGATCTAGTGTTGACAGTAGCTACTAAAGCACAGTCTTGTTCTACATTGCAATGCATGTACACAGGCTGTTTTGTCTGACTACATGATGCTGTCTGCAGAAATGTACAAGGAAAATCTGATCATCGCTAACTACGCACAAACAGATGCTGTCAACGTGCTCTCGTGAAGACTGCTACTTTGGCCCGGATTTCTTCCTCGAGGTTTACCTGATTCTATGTGTGTATTACAATATTGAACCAAGCACTTTTTTTGTATACAATGTCGAGGCTCGTATGAGAGCTCACACACAGAAATGCACAACAAGGGGTGGGAGAGGGAAGCACAAATAGTGGGGAACAGAGACATGAGGAGATCTGTTGAAGGGAGAGGGATGGGGCGAGGTACATGGGGAATACAAGATGGGCATTACAGGGACTTTCAGGAAGGAAAGCAGGGAATTTGAAGGACGTGGGTTTGGGGCGGATTAACGGGGGTAGAAAAGATCATGGTTTAAAATTGGGGATGATAAGAGGTGGTGGTGAATGACAATTTTGAAGGCCTGGGGTGAAGAATGGGATTGAACAGAGTGAGGGAGTTTATTCCAAAGGTGGGAAAAAAGAGGAATGAAAGAGTGAAGGTGAGCAGTGATTCGTGATTTTGGTAGTTTTACCAGAAGGGGGTTGTTGGCGGATCTTGAGCACCCTGCGGAAATATGGGGGGACAAATTGCAGAAAGAGGGGGTGGGGAGGGGGGCGAGGCCGGAGAGGAGATTGTGAAAGACAGAAAGACCACCGACCTGCCTGCGGAGAGAGAGTGAGAGGTCCAAAGATGCAGCCTCATCGCTGGAGATACCAATGATTCTAAATGCCTTGGTTTCCACAATGTGAAGCCGAGAAAGGTGAGAGGTGGGAGCACCAGCCCTGAGGGGTAAGCATTACTCTATCAGGCTGTGGATGAAAACTTTGTATGTGGTCAGGAGCTCAAGTGAGCCGAGGAAGGACTTTGCACAACGGAGGATTCCCAGTCGGCGACTGGCTTTGGAGGCCAGGTTGGAAATGTGGCTTTCCCAGGAAAGATCATGGCAGATCGTGAGACCCAGAAGCTTGAAAGAAAGGACTTCTTCATGAGGATTGTTGAGAAAGTACATGAGGGGCGGGGGGAGGGGGGATTGCTGGGGTTCCAGACGCTCCTTTCGGAGAGACATAGTGAGAGTGTGAGATTTGTCAAGATTGAAAGACATGTTCCAAGTGTTGTACCAGATTGTGATTTTATCCAGATCTGCAGAGTGAAGAGGCTGCTGCTTGCCGCTCTGAGGGATGACAGATGGTACGGCAGAGGGTGGAGTCATCAGCAAAGAGATAAAGAGGATTTTCCGGAGAGTCGGAGAGATCATTGATGAAAACCAGAAAAAGAACAGGGCCCAGAACGCTACCTTGAGGAATTCCAGCCTGGACAGGAAGAGGGGATGAAAGAACTTCATTTAGGGCCACATGTTGGATGCGACAGGAGAGGAAGTTTGCGAGCCATGAGTGGAGATGGCCTTGGATACCATAGGAAGAGAGTTCATTGAGCAGGACAGGGTGCCAGACCATGTCAAAAGCACTCGTATCAGTATGTCTCGGGATATGGCTCTGATTTCATGTCCAACGTTGAGTACCTCCATCCATTGTTGGGAGAGCAGAAGCAGCATATCCCAGGTGGAGTGACCTGGTCTGAAACCAAATTGATGATTGGAAATCAAGCCATTGGAGAAGAGGAAGGATTTACTGTCTGAAGCGATGATGGATTCCATGAACCTGATTGGAGATGGAAATTGAACCAAGCACTTCTGCCATTAACCTGGTTAGAGTTGGAAATTGAACCAAGCACTTCCACTTTCAACCTGGTTAGAGTCGCAAATTGAACCAAGCACTTTCGCCTTTAACCTGGTTAGAGTTGGAAAGTGAACCAAGCACTTTCGCCTTTAACCTGGTTAGAGTTGGAAAGTGAACCAAGCACTTCCGCCTTTAACCTGGTTAGAGTTGGAAAGTGAACCAAGCACTTCTGCCTTTAACCTGGTGAGAGTTGGAAATTGAACCAAGCACTTCACCTAATCACCTGGTTAGAGGTGGAAATTGAACCAAGCAATTCATGTCATCACCTGGTTAGAGGTGGAAATTGAACCAAGCACTTCACCCAATACATTTTTGATATATCATGCTATATATCGTTTTTGTCCCTATCTCACAATGGTGAAGAAACACTGAAGAATTAAATAACTCTCGTATCCGGATTCGGAATTTTAAACCAAAATGAAATTGATTCGTCCTTGTCACACTCCCAACATGTCCACCAAGTTTCATCTGATTCTGTCCACAACTATTTGAGAAATCATGATTTCAGTTTAGCCATACCTCTCAATGGTGAAGAACCACTTTGAAATAACTAGAAGGGCACTCAGTAAAGCGCATACCTCCACCACGCAATACCTGATCCACGAGAACATATCGGGCCCAATCAATACATTTTTGAAATATCATGCTGTACAGTACTATATCGTTTTTGGCCCCATCTCTCAATGGTGAAGAATCACTTTACAAATTAAATAATCCTCGTGTCCAGATTCGGATTCAGAACTTCACTAAAATTGAATCAAATTGTCCTTGCGACACACCCAACATGTCCACCAAGTTTCGTCTGAATCCGTCCACAACTTTTTGAAATATCATGATAAACATCGTTTTTGGCCCGATCTCTCAATGGTGAAGAATCAATTTAGAAATTAAATAATTCTCGCATCCAGATTCGGATTCAGATCTTCATCAAAACAGAATCAAATCACCTCGATCTACACCAGGGGTGTCCACAAGCTTGGCCCGATCCATGATTACTGATCACCCCAAACTCGACCCACGGTCTCGACAAGCTTTCCCCGGTCCATGATTACTGATCACCCCAAACTCGACCCAGGGTCTCGACAAGCTTTCCCTGGTCCATGATAACTGATCACCCCAAACTCGACCCAGGGTCTCGACAAGCTTTCCCCGGTCCATGATTACTGATCACCCCAAACTCGACCCAGGGTCTCGACAAGCTTTCCCCGGTGCATGATTACTGATCACCCCAAACTTGACAAGCTCTCCACGGTACATGATTACTGGTCACCCCAAACTCGACCCAGGGTCTCGACAAGCTTTCCCCGGTCCATGATTAATGATCACCCCAAACTCGACCCAGGGTCTCGACAAACTTTCCCCGGTCCATAATTACTGAATGCCTCGAACTAGACCCAGGGTCTCCACAAGCTTTCCTGATCCATGATTAGTGACCGCTCTTAACTAGACCCGGGGTCTCCACAAGCTTTCCTGATCCATGATAAGTGACCGCTCTTAACGAGACCCGGGGTCTCCACAACCTTGTCCCAATCCATGATTACTGATCACTCTGAATGAGACCCAGGGTCTCCACAAGCTTGTCCTGGTCCATGATTACTGATCACTCTGAATGAGACCCAGGGTCTCCACAAGCTTCTCCTGGTCCATGATTACTGATAGCCCTGAACTAGACCCGGGGTTTCCACAACTTTGTCCCGATCTATGATTCCTGATCGCCCTCTTGTACATGTCCTCAAATGGATTTTCAATGTAAGTTGGGGTACAGCAAGTAGCGTGATGATGTTCTCTGATATGCTTTATCTCAATCATGAGGGATTCCTGAGGGCTTGAACACTTTGCTTTCACATACTGGACGTGACACAGGGTCACTGAAAAAGTGCTTGTCATGTTGCATTGCCCAAGACGTCCTGGTGGTGTTCCCGACACAAACTTGTTAGTTCAGATCCCAAAGTACTACTACTTGTCCGGTCTTTCTCAACTAATCCTTAAGTTTCTAGGAGGAGGCAGGGAAAAGGGTGGGGTGCAAGTTCTTCAGACGATGATACCATGTTAAAACAATATCATTAACAATATCCCGACCCACATACCCACACAAGATCAGCAAACTGTACTTTCGGAATAAACCAATATTTTTGGGGGATGGTTCAAAACACTTAAAGCCCTCAGAGATCACTGCTAGGTCACCTTGTAGCTCCAAAGGTGAATTAACTACACCTTTAACACGTCACAAGTTTGAGCTTGAAAATACAGAAAGCAATTAACGCTACAAATGCAAAGGGACGGAGGTTCGTGAAACGGTGTTTCTTCGCTATCTATAGTTAGAATTTGGAATTGTAACTTTGGAAAGCTGCTGTCCATCAAATTGGGAACTTGTATGGAAATGAGGTCACTCGAACAAGGGCCATTCTTTCATGTAATCCTTCTCCCCCATCCGCTCTACCCTGTCCCAGCGCTCCACCTTTCCTGTTCAATATAACGTCATTCCTTTTGTCTGACGTTGTAACTCCGATGCCATAAAAGGATTTGTTCGATTTGGCAAATCATGCCGACGGCTAAATGAAATCTGATCACATTAATGTTGTATGGGAAATGTATCACCAAATGAAAACCATTTGTGATTTCGCTCCAACACGTCCCTTTTCTTCCCAAAATAGTCAAACACAAAAATATTATTGGGTGAAAGTGGTGGTGCGAGCACACCAAAGGTCACTTAGTAGTTTAGGATGTCCACTTACGGAGCATTGGGACACAGTCCCTGCCAGTTGGTTCCAATGATTACTGTTGGTGGTTCCATACTGGGGTTTCTTCGTGGTCGTCTGTACGCAGCGCCGTGGGTATTCGTATCATCGTTGGCTGAGGGCACGGCTGTGACGCTGATGACACTGATGTTTGGCACATGTTCACTCGAAAACGACATCACCTTTACACCACAACGTTATTCCATCCTCACTTTGCTACCCAACTTGCACGGGAATTCCCTTCTGGATGACGCACCAATTACACAATATTGCATGGTGACATCATGGGCATAGCAAGGGACGATGCTTTGGATTTGGAAAGAATAATTCTGGTTGTCCACTTTCCGGCCATGTTGTTCATAGCACCCAGTCATGGGAGTTTAAAATGAAAATCCATCGGATTAAAGAATAAGATTTAAGATATCACTAATCCGAATAAGATATCTCCGCAACATTAAGCCAGCGGTGGGGTTTCCATCTGTAGAAGCTAAATGGTGGTATCTTACATCACGTGGGAAACATGTTTGTTGGTTTTTTTATTTCATCATTGGCTTTGATTGGAGTGCAAGAGATGGTAATAAACGGTAACCAAGATTACCCGTTCTGTATTACAAAAATGACGCAATGTTTTGCAGTGATGTTTTCTGCAGACGCTTCGTTTCCATGGAGCATGAATTCTATTGGCACGTGATTAATTTGTACCATGACAGTGAAAGGTTCAATATGTTCATGAAGTTAACTGAATTTCATATGTTGGACCGGTATGTTGCTTTCCCACCCAAAGATGACCAGATTCCTGTACAATTAAAGAAACATTTCAAACCATTGAACTGATGAACATTTTTGATGACTTGGCATTTCTATTTTCTCTCTGAATGGCTTTTCCATCGTTTTAACCATCCTTGCTTCCTCCACCCCTCCCTCAACCCCTGTACCTCTTTAAACAGCGAAACTGATTGTGATGAAAGTTTCAAGATCTTCTTGAACGATGCACCCTTGTGAGCAGCATTAATCAAAATGATAAATCATGCTGTCGACCTTGTTCACTATCATCTTGACTCCTCTCCTATCCTGTGAACGTTTGAGTGATATTCCAGGAGGAGTTTAAAGTTTGTTCAGAGTGCCACTGATAATCGCCGACTCTTTATGAAACACATCGTGGGATCCTCAACGTCCAATGGCAATAATCAATGACCACACATTGGCCCTCCAACTGAACATCCCCATCTGATGGACGCTCACTGATGCAACTCCCTGCATGCAAAACATTACAGTGACAACTTATAATTTGGGCGGAAATTGAACCCACAACTCAAGGGCGATCATTCTGCCTCCCAGCATTCCTGAGAGCCCGCATCAGGTACCGTATATCATGAGTGAGGGATTGCACTTGATGACAGCAACGTTCAGATGTCCATGAGATGGAATGTGGACCTATGGTATGACCAGAAGACCCAAATTAATTGAAACATCTCTCACATGCAAATGGAATTGTGCTCATTGATTTCCGTCGACTGCAAGCACTCAGCTCACATGGTTCGTACAATGGGAAAAGGTTCATAAGAACGCAAGGGTGATGATGAAACACTCAACCTCTAAAGGCCCAGTCACACCTTGACGTTTTAGCCAGCGGTGGCAACGTATTAAAATGTATGTAAAACGCTGGTTTACGTTGAACTTTTGATGTTTTTTTTAAAAGATTCGGACGTATTCATAGCGACTTGGTCTTATGTATAACGCATTGGTAATGGACACAGAACGTTTCGTTGTGTTATAGATAACTTATACCAACGAATGCTGAACCTGTTGTCGGCCTACACAACCGATGCCCAACGATAGTCTAACTTAGGCATAGCGCGTTGCACGCATCACCGACGATTTCGTGACGTAGCCTATTAAAAGGCTGACGCACAACGATTCGAATCATAACTGCTGTAGAAATGGAAGTGACAACATTGCAGTCAAACCTTGGCGATCTTGCCAGCGTATGCCGACCTAAGAAAAATGTATCTAAAACGTTGGGGCACGTCAAATACGGTATGAGTAAGTTTGGTATACGTGAGTAGAACGCTAAAGTACGCTATCATACGTCATAGTAAGTAGAGTACGTCAAGAAATTTTAAACATGTTCAAAATTTTTGGACGTACTCTGCGTATGTCACACGTTCCGCATGCGATGGGGATACATTTTACACACGATATGTGGACGCTTACACACGTCCACAAACGCTACTTATAAGCTACTCATAAGTCGAAACACGTCGCGGTAATGTCTTTTTTATGCGAAACTTATTTCTAACTTATGTTTGACGTGCTTTGAACCAATTCTTTACGTAGTCCCAACACACATCGACATATGTAGACGTATTCCAATGACGTCTTCCGGTCGACAAGAAAAGAATAAATGAACGTGTTTCTAGCTTACAATTGCCATATAAAGACGTGTTCCCAGCGGTTTTGGGAATTGGTATATAAAAATGGTGTTCATAAAAGGGGAACCCAACAGTGTTTTCGAGTCCTTTTTGAGTCGATGGCCATGTCAGCAGTAACAGTATCAGTATCAGTATTAGTAGTAGTAGTAGTTTGTTCATGTTGGCAGTAGTAGGTGAGTGTGAGGGGGAGGGTGTGGGTTATGATGGATCGTCCTTGCGTCCGCGTGTCCACGGGTAGGAGACATCTTTTCACCATTGTTCGAAGTTCTTCGCGGCTAATTTTTTATGGGGCTTTTTCAACAATGAGCTATAGCTTGTTTTTACGATTTAGGTCTATTCATAACGGGTTGGACAAATGCACAATGAACTAATAATGTGCATAGAGCGCTTTGATTACTTATAGATACGATATAGCAACGAATAATTATCGTGAAGCCGGCGTTCACAAACTATGCCCAACGATAGCCTAACTTATCCATATCGTGCGGCAGTTTATCTTTGCCGGTGACGTAGGGTTTGCTATTCATAGGCTGCCACTCAACGATTTAAATGGCTGCATCTCCACTATTGAAAGTAGACGCTTGCGCTCAACAATTCGATTTTTTTTACACTCAACGACTTTTAAACGGTACCACTCAGCTATTTTCATTGTTTACAATGAACAATTTAAATTGCTGTCACTCGCCTTTGTTTTTTGACGCTGGGGTTTTGAAATTTGAAGCGTTTCTTCTGAACGTGTTAAAACGCTCAAACTCGACTATTTTAAATAGACGCTGCCGATGGACAATTGGAATCATAGCCAAGCTAGACATCGAAGTGTGAACATCCTCGTCATGCCGAAGAAAAGTTTGAAGAATGCTGCAAATAAGTGTCCTGGCCGTGGCCGTGGAGGCTGACGCAAGGACGATCCATTATACCGACGTCTTTCAGCCTATGAGTAACTTAAAAGTAACGTCTGTCGATGTGTGGCAACGATCGCGTAACGTGCCAACAACACGTTAATCATAGGTTAGAAATAAGTTTCGGGTACGCTAAACATTACCTCGGCGTGTCTCAACTTATGATTAACTTACAAGTTGCATGTGTTGACGTCTGTCAACGATTGCAGACCGTGCATACAACTTGTGGCCAGCGTAGCGGAACGTGTGAGTCATACGCCGGCATACGTCGTGAAATTTCAAGCATGAAAAAATTTGAGAACAACCAAAAAGTACAACGTTTAAAGCCAGCGTACAACGACGTATGGCAGTGTTTTTCAGTGTGCTCTCAATGTTATCAAAACTTACCCATAACGTATTCAACGTGTGCCAGCGTTTTAGAAAAAAAATTCAAAAATCGGCATACGTTGGCTAAAACGTCAAGGTGTGACCGGGCCTTAACGTGCAAATTGAACACTGGAATGCCAACAAACACAAGATGTATTAAATGAGGCTGTAATGATCATCATCAACCATCCTTTAATGGAAGGTCTTCACCACACCGTGAAACCCTTCATAGTCAGACAGAAAGACATGTGCGTCTTCATTTTCCACACACTTGGCGAGAGCAGACATCTTGCTAACGGATTTCAGTTAGGGTTCAGGATTTGTTTCGTCACATGTCGAGCTTCATTATCGTTAAGATATCCATACGAGATCTTCCATTCAATGGGAACAACTCCAGAACACACACACACACACACACACACACACACACACACACACACACACACACACACACACACACACACACACACACACACACACACACACACACACACACACACACACACACATATACTGAACAAAAATATAAACGCACCAACCTAAATATCTAAGTCAAGATTGCCATTATGGGAAAATGGTCAAACCGATGATATGTTTGAGCAATGGTTCCTTTGTTTTGCTCAAGACAGATGTTCCCATTGAAATTGACCACTCTGAGTGTGTGGACTCACACGTTGAGTAATCGTTCCCATGAGCACCATGGGGCTTGACAGAGTGATGGTCAGTGAGCGTGACCAGGACACCAACACTCCCTATAGCTTGCCCTATAAAAGGCCTCCCCAAAATGTGGACTGGTGCCAAATGTCAACATGCCACAGATGTCACAAATTTTGAGGGAGCGCGCCATTGGCATGCTGAATGCTGGGACGTCAGTACGGGCCGTTGCAGCACACTTCAATGTCCACCACTCCACCATTAGCCGCCTGAGAACGCACCTCAGAGAGACTGGAAGCACCGTGAACCGCCCACATGCCCGGCGACCACGTTTGACCACCGCCGGTCAGGATCGTCACATGACGCTGCAACATCTCTGGGATCGCCACCGACCGGCCACGAGGACTGCCGATGAGACTGTCGGGCTGCATAACAGGCGCATTTCAGCCCAGACGGTGCGTAACCGCTTGAGGGAGGCCAACCTCCGAGCCCGCCAACCACACCGGGGACTCGACCTCACTGCAGTCCGGCGTCAGACCCGACTGAACTGGGCCAATGTTCACTTGCGCTGGACTCTCGCACGATGGAGGAGAATGCTGTTCACCAATGAGTCGCGGTTCCAGCTGTATCGGGCTGATGGCAGACTCCGCATCTGGAGTCGGGCTGGGGAGCGCTCCACTGACGCCAATGTCCTTCGTCGGGTGTCACACGGTGGTGCCAGTGTTATGGTGTGGGCAGGCATATGCCATGATGAGCGCACTCGGCTTCATTTCATTGAAGGCAACTTGAACGGGCAGCGGTAAAGGGACGAGATACTCAGACCCATCGTCGAGCCGTTTGTGCGCCTTCACCATGTGACGTTTCAGCACGACAATGCTCGCCCCCATGTTGCCAGGATCTGCATGGACTTCCTCGGTGAGGAGGACATTGATGTCCTCGACTGGCCTCCATATTCTCCCGACATGTCGCCCATCGAGCACCTTTGGGACGTTCTTGATCGACGCGTACGACAACGTTACGCAGTCCCAGAGAACGTCCGCCAGCTCCGTGTGGCTCTCCAGGAGGAATGGGAAAACATCCCTCAGGCCACCATCGATAATCTGGTGATGTCCATGCGCCGGAGATGCACCGCTCTGCGCGACGCCAACGGTGGACACACCCGCTACTGACTGTGTGAACTCTGACAGTGACACCTCGGTTGTGTCGGCTGTTGTAGCGCAAAGACTGTCGCCAGAATTCTCAAAGAACTCTTTGAAATTTAATGATCAATTGTCATGGATTCTATAACCAAATTGTTGTGAAGATTTAGTATTAATGAGTTCGAGGTAAAATAGTAACAATCGCTTGGTGCGTTTATATTTTTGCGCTTGGTGCGTTTATATTTTTGTTCAGTATATATATATATATATATATATATATATATATATATATATATATATATATATATATATATATATATATATATATATATATATATATATATATATATATATATATATATATATATATAATTGTTACAGATCTGGAAACCATTTACATTTAACATACAGATGTCACAAAAGTCAGTTATGTTGTTCATTATGTGTGTAGTCAGATCCCTTTCCTTTTGTCCAGTGGGAGAATCAAAGGCGTGCATTGCGATTTATTTTAGATAGATTACTCCATCTAATAAACCATCCCATCTGCATGACCTCTTTGGCCCATTACGCTCCATCATGACCCGCTGGCTGCCCGTACCTTGACTTGCTGAGAAGGGGTCTCGCGGTTCCAGTTCTCGGATCCCACGAACGTTGTAACTCTTGTAGGATGACCTTTGCGGTATTGACACTGTTCCTCGTCAAGAGCGAAGCCACGTGGAGGAGTAACTGGGGTCTCCTGGCAGGGGCAGAGGCCCCGCCCTGGAAAGGTGTGCCGGAGGACCCTGTCCAATCAGAGGCGGACAGTGGACAGCGAGGTGCGTTTTCATCAAGGGCCCCTCCCTGTGGAGAGGCCAATAAATATCCAAGACTCTCTGTAAAAAGGGTCTGGTCAAGTTTGCTTTCATGGTGGCTGTAACGGGTTGAGTTTGCTTTCACGGTGGCAGTCAGGTCAGGTATGGGAGCATGTGCCAGAACAGCGCGTCGCTGCGTCCACTTTCCGCCGGTACTCCAGGGACCTCCGTCTGGCCATCCCCCAGGCAGATGCCAGGCCCATCCCCATCTCCTTGAGATGATGGTCAACCTGCTGCAACCAAGAGGCACGTGGTCGGCCCACTGGCCTCCTCCACTCATGAGACTCCCTCGCTGAGAGAATCTGGTGAGCAGGATCAGCGTCAGGAAAACGAGCCACATGTCCATACAGCCGCAACTGACGCTCACGGACTATGCAGGTAACACATCTCATCCGAGTCTCTCTCAGCAACCGCTCGTTGGACACAAAATCCGACCAGCGATAGCCAAGGATTCTCCGAAGAGACCTGGTACCAAAGGAATTAAGTCACCATCTCAGATCCTTGGTCAGAGTCCAAGTCTTGCATCCATAGAGCAAGACTGTAAGTACGAAGGACCTGAAGACTCGGACTTTCGTCCTCCCGCACAGGTACCGGCAGCGCCACACCCCATGATCCAGTGAATCCATGACTCGGCAGGCCCGACCCAGACGTCTATTGACCTCTGACTCACAGCCAGCAGAGACATGAATATCACTGCCAAGGTAAGTGAATCTCTCCACGACCTCAACATCCTCACCACAAACAGACACAGACAGGACAGCAGCATCCAAGATGTCACCGAAAGCCTGGATCTTAATATTGACCCAAGAAACCCGTAATCCCAGCGGCTCCGACTCCTCATTCAGCACCTCGAGTACCCCCTCGACTGGCAGTAACGGGTCGAGTTTGCTTTCACGGTGGCTGTAACGGGTCAAGTTTGCTTTAACGGTGGCTGTAAGCAATCAGTTTTGTTTCACAGTGGCTGTACGTGGTTCTGGAGTTTCACGGTAGTTGCTTCGTGGAGTTTTAAGGAAGAACAGAGCGATCCTGACCTCCCTCTGTGGACCCCGATTGTTCACTACCCGAGCTCCGCCACAAACCATGAGTCCCTACATGCGACTAGGGACCGGACCAACGACCTTTGTCAGGTGTCGCATCACGGGGCACACCCTTCCTCTCACGGTCAGGTACACCACCGAACTCTAACCCCCAGCTTGTCTCTCTCCATGGCTGTGGGGGTCCAATAATGACTCTGGGTTTCTTTTCATTTTGTGTGTGTGTCTGCGTGTGGGCCAGTCTTGTAAGTCGATCTGAATATGTGTTTTTGCTCATTGTAAATATTCCTTCTTGCATATTCGCATTAAGTCTTGCCTTGTGTCTTCTTTTACTGTAAATAAAACTTGTTAGAAATGTTCCCAGTTCGTTTCCGTCCCTTCTTGAATTTGTCCAGCATGGTTCGGATCTGAGTTTAGGCAGGGTTTCATCCCGGATAATCCATTCATTCCAGCCGGCACGGCTTTGACAGTTTCCGCTCGGCTGCACCCGAACCAGAGTTGGTAGTCAGTAGTTGGAACTCTACCACAGTCGGTAGAGTGACCCGGTTCGAGCAAGACGTGCCGAGGGCGTGTTTTCCCCAGTAGTCGAAATCGCATAGTTAATTCGGTAAATTGGCGATCGACAAAAACACCCTACGCTAAACGGTGGAGGTATTGGCGTTCCACGGTAGGTTCAGCGACCCGCCGGACCGCGGAATTATCTGGAGTGATAGCCTACAATTCCGGGGAGCCTGGTGGGAGACGACGTAACTTTCCCCACCTCGTGGTCGTTCTCGCCACCGACCCCCGACCCGCAACAATATACATATATATATATATATATATATATATATATATATATATATATATATATATATATATATATATATATATATATATATATATATATATATATATAGATATATATATATATATATATATATATAAATAACACACACACACACACACACACACACACACACACACACACACACACGCACGCACGCACGCACGCACGCACGCACGCACGCACGCACACACACACACACACGTTGTGTGGACTTTCTTCTTTTACCTTGTCTCCCTGCCTGCCAGTCAAACAAAAATGATACAATCATTCCAAACAGGAAATGTACTATTTTTAAGGATATCGTAAAAGACAAACAACAGGCATGAAGAACTCACAGAATATGTTAAATAAGAAAGAAAAGACCATTTTAAATTTTTGTTAATGTGAAAAAGACTTTTAAAAATGTATATTTTTGGTTAGTGATTCAGTGATTAAATGTATTTATCTTTGAGATGGGACGTCAGTTGCCAATGACGGGGCGAACAAGGCTCAACATCACTCCGACATGGTGTGAAGTCCAAGTCAATGGCGTGATAAGTCGTGATGTAGCACAGCAGCAATTCGCATGACATTCGTCGAACTGAAGTTTCGTGTGTGGATTTCCACCACTAAGTTAGGAATGAACCTTTACCTGGATAGGTACGTGAAGGAACATAATCCTCAATGCCAATGTGAATCCATTGGGATATTTCTTCAGCATCCACATGTGGAGCCAGACTGAGAGCAGATGCCCATGACACATCAGCCAGAAAAGAACGAAATCCATCCCATTCAGCCTTTCCAAACTGAAAAACAGTAGGCTGACTGTGAAACGGATGGAATGTAGTTGTGGGTGAAGAAAATGACAGATGTACAGAAACGGATGAGTGATCCGGGTTACCAATTGGAGGAGAAACCATGGAAACACATTCATCTGGAATGGAACGCATGAAGAGACCAAGTAAGTACCTTCCACCAGAATCACGATCAGGGATATGAGTAGTAGATGCTATAATTCGGGCGAGATTTTGTCAAACAGAGAAATTTTAAGTTTCCATGCCTGGAGGGTCGGTATTCCATGAATATATCACCATTCCTTGTGGTGAACATTGAAGTTACCAAATAGTATTTTGATCCGAGCTGAAGGATGAAATATAATAGCACACACCGTCCGCCAATGCTGTTTGAGACGACATCTGTATTGCACAGGTGGGTGATGAAGGTGAACGATACTGAAAAAACAAACATATATGTTGTACAATGGAGAAGAGCAAGACGAAAACATATAAACTCATGAGTGTAACATTCGAAGGAGTGCGACACGAGCTACAGGCAAAGAGTGTTTGACATGTATACGAATACGTAACCAGGTCTGACACAAGAGGCAGAGAGATGTTATGATACAATGGACTATTCGACGTGTGTGGTTAACATGTTTGTAAATTCTACATGTTTAAATGTGGTTTACATGTATGTAAATTCTACATGTTTAAATGTGGTTAACATGTATGTAAAATCTACATGTTTAAATGTGGTTAACATGTATGTAAAATCTACATGTTTAAATGTGGTTAACATGTATGTAAATTCTACATGTTTAAATGTGGTTAACATGTACGTAAATTCTACATGTTTAAATGTGGTTAACATGTATGTAAAATCTACATGTTTAAATGTGGTTAACATGTATGTAAAATCTACATGTTTAAATGTGGTTAACATGTATGTAAATTCTACATGTTTAAATGTGGTTAACATGTATGTAAATTCTACATGTTTAAATGTGGTTAACATATATGTTGTACAATGGAGGCGAGCAAGACAAAAACATATAAACTCATGAGTGTAACATTCGAAGGAGTGCGACACAAACTCCAGGCAAAGAGTGTTTGACATGTATCCGAATATGTAACCAGGTCTGACACAAGAGGCAGAGAGATGTTATGATACAATGGACTATTAGACGTGTGTGGTTAACATGTTTGTAAATTCTACATGTTTAAATGTGGTTAACATGTTTGTAAATTCTACATGTTTAAATGTGGTTAACATGTATGTAAATTCCACGTGGTTTAATGTGGTTAAGATGTACATAAATTCCATGTGTTTAAATGTGGTTAACATGTATGTAAATTCCACATGTTTAAATGTGGTTAACATGTATGGAAATTCCACGTGTTTCAATGTGGTTAACGTGTATGTAAATTCTACATATTTCAATGTGGTTAACATGTCTGTAAATTCTACATGTTTAAATGTGGTTAACATGTATGTAAATTCCATGTGTTTAAATGTGGTCAACATGTTTGTAAATTCTACATTTTTAAATGTGGTTAACATGTTTGTAAATTCTACATGTTTAAATGTGATTAATATGTATGTAAATTCCACGTGGTTAAATGTGGTTAACATGTACATAAATTCCATGTGTTTAAATGTGGTTAACATGTAATGAAATTCCACGTGTTTAAATGTGGTGAACATGAAATGAAATTCTACATGTTTAAATGTGGTTAACATGTAATGAAATTCCACATGCTGAAATGTGGTTGACATGTATGCAAAGTCCACATGTTTAAATGTGGTTGACATGTATATAAATTCCATGTGTTTAAATGTGGTTAACATGTATGTAAATTCCACATGTTTAAATGTGGATAACATATATATATATATATATATATATATATATATATATATATATATATATATATATATATATATATATATATATATATATATATACATATATATTCCACATGTTTAAATGTGGTTAAGATGTATGTAAATTCTACATGTTTAAATGTGGTTAACATCTATGTAAATTCCACATATTTCAATGTGATTAACATCTATGTAAATTCCACGTGGTTAAATGTGGTTAACATGTACATAAATTACATGTGTTTAAATGTGGTTAACATGTCATGAAATTTCACATGTTTAAATGTGGTTAACGTGTATGTAAATTCTGCATGTATAAATGTGGTTAACATGTAATGAAATTCTACATATTTCAATTTGCTTAACATGTATGTAAATTCCACGTGTTTAAATGTGGTTAACATGTAATGAAATTCCACATGTTTAAATGTGGTTAACATGTAATGAAATTCCACGTGTTTAAATGTGGTTAACATGTTATGAAATTCCACATGTTTAAATGTGGTTAACATGTATGTAAATTCCACATGTTTAAATGTGGTTAATGTGGTGTATTGGCATAGAGCGTTGAGGGGGCGGGGAGGAGTTGTGATAATGGTCACGTGTCTGCAATGCATATAGCTGTTCGCGCCCGCGAGAAGCTCGTAGTAGTGTACATCCAGGAACGCAATAAACAGAGTTACGACAACCCTCACAACTCTCCGTGTCTCACTGCCCCCCCGGACATTATTACATTGGCGACGAGGATGTTTCGGATCGACGTGTGCAGAGTGCCTGTTTTCCTCAGCATTAACTTTGAGTCGTTGCCGGAGAAATTGGATTGTCGGGCGCACAGAGTGCCGGGAGAAACAGCGCAGCTCGTTTCTGCAATTCCACGGCTAAAGGACGAGGACATTACATTCAACTCAGAAACGGCATCGGCCATCGAGCAGACTCTGACAGATGTCCGAGCCCTCACTGGCCAGAGCATGACAGGTGATCCGGAGGTCCGCACGATATACCAGGCGCCCACAAACGCACACACAGTCTTCGGTGCGGGCTGTGGCCAGGCGTTGCAACGCGGCCAGTCGGAGGACGATCTGAACACTCAGAGACATCTATGGTGTGTGTGCCAAGTGTCATTGGCCACTATAACGGTCCTGGATGGCGATGTACGAGGCGACCCCAGCGACACGGGGCGAGACCTACACCCGGTACGATGTTTTGTGCATGACGTACACTTTTACGTCCCGGGTCGAGACCTGCAGCCTGTGCGAGGGTTTGTGGATGGAACGCCGATCGTGTTTCAAGTTGATACCGGAGCGGCGGTGTCGATCATAAACGAGCGCACCGCTCGTGCACTCCCCGGTCTATGCCTTTTCAGGTCTACTCTCGCGTTGCACACGTATACCGGTGAAGTGCTACCAGCGGTTGGCAGGACACACGTCTTGGTCACCCATCAAGGTCAGCGGGTCGAGCTCTCGCTGTTCATGGTGCGAGGGAAGGGCCCCGCCCTTTTGGGTCAGAGCTGGTTGGCCCGCATTCAACTCGACGGGACGGCGCCAGCCATTCACCTTGGACGTCCTGTGCCGGGCCGAATAGAGAGTCGGTGGGAGGAGGTTCCTCTTTCGGAGTTCGTACCTCCAGGTGCGCCTGTGTCTCCTTCGGGCCCCGTACCTCCGTTTGGGCCCGGGCCTCCCTCGAGACCCGAGGGCGAGGTCCCGGTGGCAGTGGCCGCGGCGATACAACATTGGTGTCCGTTCATTGCTTCCTGCAACTACGATATACGGTTCCGGAGCAATGGGGAGCATGCCAGCTGCAACGGGCTCTCGCGCTTGCGTTGCGCGGAGGGTCCACCTTCATCTGGATCAACCAACCGGGTTGATGTGTTGGCACTGTGCCAAGTCCAAAGTGAACCCATCGTATCCAAGAGGTTCGCGTTGCGCGACCATCGACGGTGTCCTCTTCGACGTTCAGATGAGGACCTGCACGCAAGTCGCCTCGACGTCGTGACAACCAAGAGGCTTGGTCGCAGCGTGGTTCATGATTTGTTAATTGTTGTATGTTTGATTCTCGCAGCACGAGTGATTAAGCATGGCGTTATAAAAGCAAATGCCGACAGTCCGTGTGTGAGCAAAATGTGTTTGATTGGGATCAATGCTTTCTTTGATGTGAAGGACTTGCGGATGATCGTGGCGAATGAAGAGGTCTTCCAGATCCCGGTCTTCTATGACAGTCCGCAGTTCGCTGCACCCTCATGTGTTAGAATTATACTGTGGGAGCGCGCTGTACGTAAAGGGGAGTTTGCATCTGCGCGAACGATGTTTTTGCTGCTTTATGACATTGCTGTGCATCCAGTCTACGCTGATCGTCCGTGTGCATATGCGTTGAAGTCTCGGCTGGATTTGCTGCGACCTAAGAGGTCGGTGGCAGGGGCGGTGTTGCGCCTGGCGCTGGTGCGCGGTTTTGGTGTGGAACAGCTGGTAATGGAGCCGGCTAATTGCCTGGTTCGAGTTGATGGCGGGGAGCCGGAGCAGGTTCGCTGTTCAGCGTCACCCCCACCCCTTGTTTCGCCAAGGTCAGACGTGCCGGGCGCCTGCGGGGCTTGCAGACTCGGGGTGTTTACCTGATTCGGTCCTGTCTGAGGGAGACGAGCCACCTTGTCGACCGGGGGCATTTGATGGTGCCGGGGGAGGTTCGCCTGGAGTATCACCTCGACCTCGCCGGAAGGCGTGCAAGCATGGGCCGCCTGGGGGCGCTTCTGCTGCATGGTTATACTGTGCTCCCAAACTTCCCTCTTTATATCTTTAAAACGGCCATTGTTATTACGGTCTGCAAACACCATTAACTTCGTCGTGCAACTCAGTACTCAAGCACCCAGTCCACTGCATTTGGAATTCAACTCATTCGCACCAACACAGTATATGATGTGATGGGAATAGAAGAGTGAATTATGTGCCAGTTTAAAACAACGGCATTATTGTTACAGGTTGTGCGGATGAAGCACGCTTTCTTTTGGGCCATCTCATCTGGGTTTGATTCTCAGCCCGACCATCACCCCAGGGTTAGATCAAGTGACATGGTACTTGGAGGATTTTACATGGTTGATGTCATTTTGTTCCTCTTTGCTTTTTGTGTCGTAGTATTCTTTGCCAATTATGCTTGTCATTATAATTGTCATTTATTAATCATACTTTTAGGAGGGAGGAGTGTAGTGTATTGGCATAGAGCGTTGAGGGGGCTTGGAGTTGTGATAATAGTCACGTGTCTGCAGTGTATATAGCTGTTCGCGCTCGCTTGAGGTTCGTAGTAGTGTACGTCCGGGAACGCAACAAACAGAGTTACGACAACCCTCACGACTCTCCGTGTCTCACTGCCCCCCGGACATTACAGTTAACATGTATGGAAATTCCACGTGTTCAATGTGGTTTGTTATGGTGGTGTTGGGGAGATTAAGGAGTTGTGGTGGTGTGTGTAGGGGGTGCGGAGGAGTTTAGATTCTGGGAAGGGGGGGAGAGGCTGAGGAGTTTTTTTTTTGTATACCTTGGTCGAGGCTCGTATGAGAGCTAACACACAACTCACAGCAAGGGGGCATGAGACAAGAGGGGTGGGAGTGGGAGGGACAAAACAGTGGGGAACAGACACATTAGGTGAACTGTGGAAGGGAGAGGGATGGGGATGGGACGGGGAACATGGCGAAGAGAAGATGGACATTACAGGGACTTTCAGGAAGGAAAGCAGGGGAATTGAAGGAAGTGGGCTTGGATGGATTACCGGGGTAGAAAAGATCGAGGATTTGGATGGGGGAAGATAAGAGGTGGTGGTGAACAGCTGTTTTGAAAGCCTGGAGGGAAGAATGGGAAAGAATAGAGTGAGGAAGTTTATTCCAAAGGCGGGAAAAAAGAGGAATGAAGGAGTGAAGATGAGCAGTGATTCGTGATTTTGGTAGTTTTACCAGAAGGGGGTTGTTGTCAGACCTTGAGCGCCCTGTGGAAATGTGGTGAGGACAAATCGTAGAGAGAGCAGGGGGGGCAAGGCTGGAGAGGAGACGGTAGAAGACAGAAAGACCACCGACCAACCTGCGGTGATTGAGTGAGAGGCCCAAAGACTCAGCTTCATTGCGGGAGATGCCGATGATCTTAAATGCCCTGGTTTCGACAGCGTGAAGCCGAGAAAGGTGGGAGGCAGGAGCACCAGCCCAGAGGGGAGAGCAGTACTCCATCAGGCTACGGACAAAAGCTTTGTAAGTGGTCAGGAGCTCAAGAGGGCCGAGGAAGGACTTTGCACGACGGAGGATTCCCAGTCGGCGACTGGCTTTTGAGGCGAGGTTGGAAATGTGACTTTCCCAGGAAAGGTCATGGCAGATAGTGAGACCCAGAAGCTTGTAAGAAAAGACTTCTTCCAGAGGATTGTTGAGAAAGTGGATGGGGGGGTTTTCTCAACGGTCTTTCGAAGAGACATAGTGAGAGTGAGAGATAGTCGTGGTTGGGGGCGGGGGGGTGAGTTTAGTCCTGGGGTGGCTGAGGAGTTGTGGTGGGGGGTGAGTTGAGTCCTGGTGTGGCTGAGGAGTTGTGGTGGGGGGTGAGTTTAGTCCTGGGCTGGCTGAGGAGTTGTGGTGGGGGGTGAGTTGAGTCCTGAGGTGGCTGAGTTGTGGTGGGGGGTGAGTTGAGTCCAGGTGTGGCTGAGGAGTTGTGGTTGGGGGGGTGAGTTCAGTCCTGGTGTGGCTGAGGAGTTGTGGTGGTGGGGGGGGGGTGAGTTCAGTCCTGGGGTGGCTGAGGAGTTGTGGTGGTGGGGGGGGGTGAGTTGAGTCCTGGTGTGGCTGAGGAGTTGTGGTGGGTGGAGGAGGGATGGTAATTATTGGATTGAAGGCTTGTCGTTAGGAGGGGGAGGGCTGAGGAGGAGGGGTGGGGGGGAGGGTGTTGATAACATTGGGTTTGTGAGTTTCTCCTTTTATTTATTTATTTTGTTTGTTTTGTTCTGACGTGGCATTTATACCATGGGCTTCCGCTGGTTGTTTCATTTCTGTACATTATTATCGTTCTTTTATAACCTCAAGTCGGTGTGTACACTTGAGGTGTATATATTCAGCTCAATTTGAATTGTTATTCTCGCCTTGCAAAATTGTCGAAATCGTTACAAAAAAAAGAGATAAAGAGCAAGTGGTGTGATGTATCTCGACGTGAGTGTATGTGAAAACGAGTGAAAACGAGTGTCTCGAGTGAAATATATCTCGAGTGAAAACGCGTGTGTAAATTAACAAGACAATGGAAGAGAGGTCGTTTGTAAATGTGAAGTGAACCAGTGACGAATCTGTTGGCAGGAAATCGCGGCTTATACGGCCGGCGGGGTGAAAGTGCGAGGATGGATAATGATCACTTCCGGGTGTGTTTTTCGTTCATGACAACAAAAACAAACCATCAGATCAGGGATGAGATAGAATAATAAATACAGTACAAGTACAGACGTTCAACGATATACACGTGGAGTTGGTGAATGAGGAACGACACGGGCGATCCGATCTGGACACGCGTTGCAGACGTGAAATAGAAGAGATGGAACGAAGAACGAAACGACCAGTCGGCACGTGAAGCGTCCACCTGAGCGTTGAGGTATTTCGTGTGTAATATGAGACAGAGCGGGAAGACCGTCGTCATTTTTACTTAGTCTTTGACAATTGCGGTTTACGGTCGTGTTTGGGGCCATGTGTTTAGCATGTTATACATGTTTGGGACCATGTGTTTAGAATGTAATTCGTTTGGGGCCATGTGTTTAGCATGTAATACGTGTTTGGGGCCATGTGTTTAGCATGTAATTCATGCTTGGGGCCATGTGTTAAGCATGTAATACGTGTTTGGGGCCATGTGTTTAGCTTGTAATACATGTTTGGGGCGGTGTGTTAAGCATGTAATACATGTTTGCGGCCATGTGTTTAACTTGCAATACATGTTTGGGGCCATGTGTTTAGCATGTAATACGTGTTTGGGGCCATGTGTTAAGCATGTAATACGTGTTTGGGGCCATGTGTTTAGCATGTAATTCGTGTTTGGGGCCATGTGTTTAGCAT
Organism: Eptatretus burgeri; assembly: GCF_056783735.1. Taxonomy (NCBI): domain Eukaryota; kingdom Metazoa; phylum Chordata; class Myxini; order Myxiniformes; family Myxinidae; genus Eptatretus; species Eptatretus burgeri. The sequence goes on from NC_140965.1 coordinate 895,841, forward strand.
GTAATTCGTGTTTGGGGCCAAGCTGTTTAGCATGTAATACATGTTTGGGGCCATGTGTTTAGCATGTAATACATGTTTGGGGCCATGTGTTTAGCATGTAATACGTGTTTGGGGCCATGTGTTTAGCATGTAATTCGTGTTTGGGGCTATGTGTTTAGCATATAATTCGTGTTTTGGGGCCATGTGTTTAGCATGTAATAAGTGTTTGGGGCCATGTGTTTAGCATGTAATACGTGTTTGGGGCCATGTGTTTAGCATGTAATACATGTTTGGGGCCATGTGTTTAGCATGTAATACGTGTTTGCGGCCATGTGTTAAGCATGTAATACGTGTTTGGGGCCATGTGTTTAGCATGTAATTCGTGTTTGGGGCCATGTGTTTAGCATGTAATTCGTGTTTGGGGCCAAGCTGTTTAGCATGTAATACATGTTTGGGGCCATGTGTTTAGCATGTAATACATGTTTGGGGCCATGTGTTTAGCATGTAATACGTGTTTGGGGCCATGTGTTTAGCATGTAATACATGTTTGGGGCCATGTGTTTAGCATGTAATACATGTTTGGGGCCATGTGTTTAGCATGTAATACGTGTTTGGGGCCATGTGTTTAGCTTGTAATACATGTTTGGGGCCATGTGTTAAGCATGTAATACATGTTTGGGGCCATGTGTTTAGCTTGCAATACATGTTTGGGGCCATGTGTTTAGCATGTAAGAAGTGTTTGGGGCCATGTGTTTAGCATGTAATACGTGTTTGGGGCCATGTGTTTAGCATGTAATTCGTGTTTGGAGCCATGTGTTTAGCATGTAATACATGTTTGGAGCCATGTGTTTAGCTTGTAATACGTGCTTGGGGCTATGTGTTTAGCATATAATTCGTGTTTTGGGGCCATGTGTTTAGCATGTAATAAGTGTTTGGGGCCATGTGTTTAGCATGTAATAAGTGTTTGGGGCCATGTGTTTAGCATGTAATACATGTTTGGGGCCATGTGTTTAGCTTGCAATACATGTTTGGGGCCATGTGTTTAGCATGTAATAAGTGTTTGGGGCCATGTGTTTAGCATGTAATAAGTGTTTGGGGCCATGTGTTTAGCATGTAATAAGTGTTTGGGGCCATGTGTTTAGCATGTAATACGTGTTTGGGGCCATGTGTTTAGCATGTAATTCGTGTTTGGAGCCATGTGTTTAGCATGTAATTCATGTTTGGAGCCATGTGTTTAGCTTGTAATACGTGCTTGGGGCTATGTGTTTAGCATATAATTCGTGTTTTGGGGCCATGTGTTTGGCATGTAATACGTGTTTTGGGGCCATGTGTTTTGCATGTAATACATGTTTGGGGCCATGTGTTTAGCATGTATGGAAATAGGATGGAATGTATGACCTCGCCTTGTCGTTGCCTCCCTTGGTCCTGTTTACGAACCTTTCCCTTCTCACTCGTCCCACACCTCGATCCCCTTTCCCTCCTGTCATAATCCCTTCTCTTTTGTTCATCTCATTTTTCTTTTCCACTTCAGGCTCCCTCTTAGTCTGGAGCAAGGAACTAGAAGGTCACTCGGTAAAGCGCACACTTCCACCACTTAATGCCTGATCCACGAGAACATATCGGGCTCAATACATATTTGAGTTATCGTGATTTTATATATATATATATATATATATATATATATATATATATATATATATATATATATATATATATATATATATATATATATATATATATGTATATATATATATATATATCAGTTTAGCTCTGTCTCTGAGTGATGAAGAATAAGTTAAAAAATTAAATAATTCTCGTATCAAGATCTTCACCAAATTGAATCAGTTCGTCGTGGTCACACACCCAACATGTCCACCAAGTTTCATCCGGATCCATCCACAACTTTTTGAGATATCGTGCTATATATTGGTTTAGCCCTTTTTCTCAATGGTGAAGAATCACGTAAACAATTCCAGTCGTCGGATCCAGATCCGGCCCTTCACCAAAGTCTAATCAGTTCGTCCTTGTCAAACCGAACCTGTCCACAAAATGTCATCCGGATCCATCCACAACTTTTGAGATATCCCGTGCACAAACAAATAAATCAATGAGAAATCACTTATGAAGTGACAACTTGGTAAAAAAGCACAAAGTAGAATGGCACTCGGTGGAGTGCATACCTCTGCCAGGTGGAACAGTTCACATTTTGTATCCCACTGATGGGCTGAATCTGAACCAAAATCCGATCAACTTGTTCTTGTTACCTATTCAACTCATCCACATTGTTTTGTCATAAACTCATCCATAATTTTTTGAGATGCAGTGATATATGTGAAAAAGGAAAGAAATATATATGTTTTGGCCTTTATCTATTAATTTTAGAAATTAGGCATGTGTTGACCTTTTGACCTTATAATTAAAAGCTGGTTGAATTTGGTGACCTGAAATGCAAATGGTCTTCAAATTTCAAGTTAATCTGATTAAAATTGAGGATTTTAAAAATTCGGCCCAAATCGTCCTTTTGGTCTATATTGACCTTCTGGCCTATGGTGACCTCAAAACGTATTAGGTGGTTGAATTCAGCAACCTGATGTGCAAATCCTGTTCAAATTTCAAGTCAATCGGATGAAATTTGAGGATTTTAGAAAATTGGCTCAAATTGGCCGGTTGGCCTATGTTGACCTTTTTGGTCGACCCAATTTTACGAAACTTCAATGTGGGACCGTCACAGGGTCGGTGACATTAATCTCTGAAAATTTCAGAAGTGTCAGTTGGGCAGTTTGGGCTGGAGGCAGGGTGACCCGTATCTTGCCAAAAGGTGACCACGTGTGACTTCTTTAAGGTCACACTGAGGTGAACAGAGCTGCTATCCACCAGGAGCGACTCCTTGAGGAATATCTGCCGATGAGAGATTCCGATGAGAATCGTTATACAGAGTAACCATGAAAAATATGCGTTTGCCTCATAACGTCACCAAATGACGCCATAATGTCTCAAGCTTGACATATCTAGAAAGCACTCATCGAGGTGTTCAATTTGAGGTACTACACGATATGGTTCCTAAAACTTGAAAATTTGACCTTGGCGTCAAATATGTTTGACCTGAGGCGCAAACCATGAAGGTCAAGGCCAATCACCACCAAAAACTAATCGGCTGAGCGCCAGACCATGAACTATATTCCCATGAAGTTTGAAGGCTATCCGATCAAAATTACTCAAAAAAACTAGAACGGGCACTCGTAGAGCGCATACCTTCGCCGCAGCCACTAGTTTGAACATGGCATGAGAGTGAAATGAGGAACTAAAATTCCACTAAATCTGCTCGGGAATTTCGCAAATTTAAAGTCCATGATCCGGATTTTGTGAAAGGATTTTGTTTTTAGAACTATTACGATAATGACTTTTAGGTGATTCGTTGTCCCGAGTGCCGAACTCTGTAGCATGTGGGGTCGGATTCGGTCGAATGTCACTGACCACGCAGACATGACCTGGATCAAGTAGATCATGTTTTCAAATCCGAGCGAGGACAAAAACGTCATTTTAATTGGCGTCTAATTAAACAAGAAAGTAAAACTCCTTTTTCGAAACCATGAGCGAAGCTATGTGCATATCAAACTATACCAAGTCTCCTTAATGAAAATTTGTTGTATTTTACTTAGTAACTAAGTTTGGTAGGGCCCTTATGGCCCTTGTTGCATCAACAGACACACAGTTTAGAGACAGAGATATATTCTAGTTATTACCTTTGTATTAAGTTGTCCACAACACATCTCAATACAAATATGCATTTCGTGACCCCCATGACCTTTGACCCACAACCGCTACCTAGGGTGACAATAGTACTTTACCTTGTGTCATTTCAGAAGATGGGGAATTGAACACTGAACAATTTGGAGTTAATTTGATGTAAATCAGAAACATATTAACCATTTTCATCATGAAAAATGATGTTGACCTTTTTGTGACCTTGACCTTTGATCCGATCGCTTCCAAAATCTAATGGATTTGTCCTTTCATGATGCCAAACAAATCCAAAACAATTAAAGCCTCTCTGCGTTTTGTTTTTTTTTGCGTTAAGTTGTCCACAACGCTTTCCGATGTAAATGTGAATTTGTGTGACCCCCTTGACCTTTGACCCCCAACCGCTGCCTTGGGTGACAAAAGTACGATACCATCTGTCATATTAGAGGATGGGGAATTTAATTTTGGAGTTAATTTGCTGTAAATCAAAACAAAGTTGACAATTTAATCTCGAAAAAACGATTTTGACCTTTTTGTGACCTTGACCTTAACCTTTGATCCGATCGCTCCCAAAATCTAATTGATTTGTCCTCTCATGATGCCAAACACATTCACAAAATTTCATGACAATCTGCGAAGTGGTTTTTTGTGTAATGTTGTCCACAACGCTTCCCAATCAAAAACTCCATTTTGGTGACCCCCTTGACCTCTGACTTCCACAGACTAACTAGAGTTGCAAACACTATACCATACGCTATATCAGTGGATCGGGATTTGAATACTGAACATTTTGGACTTGATCTGATGTAAATCGGAACAAAATTGACACTTTAATCGCAAAAAAAACGATTTTGACCTTTTTGTGACCTTGACCTTGACCTTTGATCTGATTGCTCCCAAAATCTAATTGATTTGTCCTCTTATGATGTCAAACAAGTCCACAAAATTTCATGACAATCTGCTAAGTGGTTTTTGCGTAATGTTGTCCACGACGCTGCCCAATGAAAAATGCTTTGTGGTGACCCCCTTGACCTTTGACCCCCAACCGCTACCTAGGGTAATTATGCCACACTTTCATGTGGCATATCCTAGAATGTAGAATTGAGTTATGAACATTTTGGTGTTGGTTTTATCTCGTTCGGATAAAAATTGACCGCGTTATGACGAAAAAACGATTCTGACCTTTTCGTGACCGTGACCTTGACCTTTAATCCGATTGCTCCCAAAAGCTTCGCCTGGCGTCCTTGAGTAACTGCACATCATCTCTGAAAATTTCATGCAAATCGGTCCAGCAGTTTTTGCGCAATGTTGTCCGCACACATATTTACCAATAAATAAATACACAGGGGTCAATACAATACCTTTGTCAAACGAAGTTTGCGAAGGTAATAAGGGTTTCGTCGACTCCCCTGATTTGCGACAGTGACCTTGACCTTTGACCTTCAAAATTTTATGCGCTGAAAGGGACCTCTATAGGCCTCTGATATGCGAAGTTACAAAAATTTCCAATGATAACTGTGCTCTGCAGAATTTTTTATACGTGATGACAGACAAAAAAAAAAACAAAAAAAAAACATACAAGCTGACTCACATATCTTGCAAAAACTTCGTTTTGGCAAGATAACAAATAAACAGAGGTGATCAACATAATTGTCAATTTTTTTTTTGTTGCAAGTAACAAACAGAGAGGGGTGAAAAGATTACTTCCTACACCTTCGGTGGCGGAGGTAATAATAAGTAGATGCATCTTGTGTTTCTTTGCAAGTATGTACTGCTGTGATAAACCTAATCACTCGTGAACTATCGAAGTTCTAACTGATGGATACAACTGCAGTACGATGGGGGAAGCTCCCCATTGGTGGCACCACTGAACGTGAACGCACGTTGAACACCGATTTCAATGAAGTACCATTTCCACTTGTTGTTGTCATCATTTAAAACTCATCCGTGAGATGAGATGAGAGTCACATTGCAAAAGAGGTGATCGGTTAATTTTGTGTCGTTTCTATCCACCGTGTGTCTGCAGGCCCCCGGTTCAAATTATGGGACCGTCTGGAAAGTCAGCCCGTGGTGCAAGTCTCGTTCCTCGGATGAAGACCCGGCATCGGCTGTGCTACGCTGCTCTCTTCTCCCTACTGCTTCTCGGCCTGCTTTCTTCTGGCCTTCTGCAATTCTGGCCACGTGAAAACGCCGTCGATGTTGGAGATGCTCCGCATGTCACGCGCTCTCCAAGAGATGTCGCGGATTTACCGAGGGTCCAGCTCGCGCTTGAAATGCCGACTCCCGAGCGTGGAGACGTGTCCTGCCGCATGCATACCTGTTTCGATGTGTATCGTTGTGGCCACAATATGCGTCGACGAATTAAGGTGTACGTGTACCCCCCGGCTCACTATGTGGACGCACGTGGCGTAACGGTGGCACATGGATTCTCACGGGAATTTAACGACCTTCTCTCTGCTATATCTGAGAGCGAGTTCTACACGGATCAACCAGCACGGGCGTGCTTGCTTTTACCTTCTGTCGACATGTTGAGTCAACAACACCTGCGGCTGAAAGAGACCGGTCAATTGCTTGCACAGATGCACAGGTGTGCTCGGCAGTCCCGTTCCTTCAACTCGCGTTCTTTCTTTTCTTTTCTTCTTTCGTACTACATTTATTCAATGCATTACCGCACCACCACCACCTTTTAAAATGTTGCACATGAGTAAAAGGTTGGATAGTGTGGAGAAATTAAGGCCTTTTTCAGGTGGATCTGAAAGGTGGACCTATTACATGCTGAGAGAGGGACAGAGACAGAGAGACTCCTCATTTACACCTCATGTGTTTGAGTTGCACTTCAATGGAGGTGCTTTGTGTGTGTGTCTTAGGTTGATATCACGATTTGTGAGTTTTAGAATGGAGCGGGGCCCTCCCAGGTGTGTGTTTGTGTGTGTGTTTTTTTTATTTTTGTGTCTCCACATTCGGATTTCAGAAAGTGGAACAGATTCCTCCTCGGTCTCGAAGTATTCAACTCCATTTCGGTAAGGGGAGGGTCACGACTTATGGAGTAAGTTGTGAAGTTGTGTTGTTCTCCAGGTTTTGTTCCGAGGGCTCTTTTTCAGGATCTTCACTGAGTCCCAGACAGCTTCCAACCGCAGTTCATTTGTATTAATATTCTCAGGGATGGTTTGTAAGTTCTCTTTAAGGTTCTTCTTCATCATCCTGGTGGATCCAATTATCACTGGCACAATTTCGACATTCCATGATCTTTTCACTTCTTTTTTGAGATCTTGGTATTTGGCAATTTTCTTGATTTCTGAGTTTCGGCCAAAATCACTGGGAACTTCTACCTCAATTAGCAATGCCATTTTTTTTCTTTTATATACCTCAGTACTATATCCGGTCGCAATGCTTTGTTTTCTATATTCACGCTCAATAGTATCATCGGGTCGTATGTGAGCATAACTTCCTTGTTCTCAATTATCGCTTTTGTTTCATGTTTCCATGAGTTTTTGGGGACTGTGATGTTGAAGTTTTTGCAGATGTCACAATATTGATTTCTCTACAAGCCCTGTTGTGTCTTTGTGTGAACAGCTGTTCTGACATGAGTTTTTGACATCTTGATTGGAGGTGGTTTGTGCTTTCTGTTTCTACCTTGAAGAACGTACACTTGTCCGATTGACTCGTTCCTGCCGTGTTCTTAAAGCCATTTGTGTGGTGTCCCGGGTCTTGGGCATTTTTAATGATTCGTTCTCCATCCCAGTTGACCTGACCTCTTGTTTGGCATTCCAAAGAGCCTTCTTTGTCTCTGCCCAATCTGTCCAACTTCTTTTTAATTACTATCACATATATATTTTTATATATATATATATATATATATATATATATATATATATATATATATATATATTTTTATATATATATATATATATATATATATATATATTGTGACGTTCACGGGACTTGAACAGTCCCGCCAACGTTGAATGAGCCGAAACGATGGAGGTGGTTTATTTATTTATAACCCAAACATGGCGGTTCTAATCGCTCTACCGCAAACGGGACGAGGAAGGTGGCACGAGTCACTTTTCACTGAGTTGATGATGTTTATTCGTTTTTTATTATTACCAGAAATAACAAGACTCGGCAAGAAGAGGGATCCGGGGCGATTCGACGGGATGGTGTGGGATCGGGCGTGGGGAAAAACACAGACAATTCCAATGAATATACAGTTCTCAATCCCTCTAAGGCGCCAAGCACACACGCACACGCACACACACACACACACACACACACACACACACACACACACACACACACACACACACACACACACACACACACACACACACACACACACACACACAAAACGTAGCTATTTCTGGTGGTCAGGCTGGACTGTGGTGTGGACGCAACTGTCCCTGGACCGGCGTCGGACGAGCTGGCCTTGCTCTCATCAGGGGGGCAGGAGAAACCGTGGTGCTGTCGACCTCCTGGTCTTGGCCCAAGTCCGCTCACAGCCGCCAGGGAACCAGTTCTGGCGCCAAGTTGCGAGCAGGAGAGGGAGGCAGGTCCGCCCGCCGTTCGACCCCGTACTCCGAGTCAGCAGAACCCCAGAGCCAACCAAGGTGAGGCACGAGGCTCAGCAAGGCTCCAAGACACGATCAAGAACACTATCGTGTCAGCACAACAACAAGGACGCTCTCTGCGCAGCAGCCTCTACACCAAAAAACACGATCTTTTGGTTGTAATCTTCTTCCTCTTCCTTTTCGACCCCAAACAGAACCTTTTTATCCTTGGTCCTCGTCACTTCCAATCGAGCCGTTTATTGGCCCACCGCCATCGCCTTCCGCCAATCGTGATCACGGGGCGGAGCCATCCACTGCACTGTCCTGTGACGTCACGGCCAGTCTCCAGGGACTACTAAAAGGGGTTTACGCCGACACCCTTACCCTATCCCGTGTCCCTATCTAATTACGTGACAATTATCATTTCCCCCCTTGAAGAAATGAACATTTACTAGACAACTTATCACCACTGAATTGCTACTTATTACATCGAGATCCTGGTAAACTCGAACAGCATGGCATACCTAATTAAACATCCTAATTACCATTTGAATGCATACCCCCCCCCCCTCAAACGTAACAATATGTATATATACACATCTTCCTGCTCTTTTGTCATTCTCCCAGATGTCAGTGCATATCTGTTGATATTTTGCTTTCTATTTCTTTTTTTGTGAATATAACTGTGTCCTGTGTACAAACTGTATGTGTATATATGTGTATATATGTATATATATGTATATATATATGTATATATATATATATATATATATGTATATATATATATATGTATATATATATATATATATATATATATATATATATATATATTGTTACGGATCTGGAAACCATATGCATCCAAACGTACAGATGTCCCAAAGGTCAGTTATTCCGTTAAGTACATGTGAGACAGGTCCCTTCCTTTTGTCTCGTGGGAGAATCAAAGGTGTGCGTTACGATGTTCTTTTAGGTAGGTTATTACATCCAATGAACCATCCAACAAACCATCTAAGACCATCCAACAAACAAAATTACAATGCCACTGAAGAAGCGCTTCACTCGCCAAACCAGCGACTCGCTGTCCGAGGCAGAATCTCTGGCAGTTCCTTCTCGGCTTCCACAAACTTTGTAACTTATTTTTGATGAGTATGGGCACGTGTGGAGTGGGGGCGGGGTTTTCCCCGGCATGGCCAAAACTCCGCCCAGAAAGGGCGGACCCATGGGAGCCCCATCCAATCAGGGCAGACAGTGACGTCTATTCCACCGAGCCCCCGCCCCATTCGGGGAGGTCCATGAAAGTTACGACGCCATCCTCAGTGGAGGGTTCTGAGGGGGTTCGGTCGTTGGTTCTGAGAAAGCTTCTTGGAGGAGGAACGAGAGTTCTTTTGGAGGAGCAGGTTGGTTCGTGTGCACTCTACATTTTCCTGGGTCCCGTCCGCGACCCTGATCTCCGCCCTGGGACTCCGACTGCCCCGCTCAGTTTCCTCCACTGGCACGATCCCTACACGTGTGACTGTGGGCCGAGTCGCACGACCAATAGCAGGTGCTGTACCGCGGAGCACTCCCTCCCTTCAGCGTGCAGGTACCCACGTGAACTGCGAACCCCAGCTCGTCTCTCCCTCTCTGGCTGCGGGGATCTTTCAATAAATCGTCTGAGTGTGTGGGCCTGTCTTATAAGTAGAACTGTTAAGTGTTTTCTATCATTGTAAATTCTTGCCTGCATATCTGCAATCAGTCTTGTCCTGTGTCTTTTTTTATTTGTGAATAAAACAATTGTAGAAATGTTCCCAGTTCGTTTCCGTCCTTTCCTGCATTGGTCAAGCATGGTTCGGATCTGAGTTTAGGCGGGTTTTTATACCCAATAATCCGTTCATCTTAGCTGGCACGGCTTTGGCAGTTTCCCTGGACTGCACCAGAACCGGAGTTGGTAGTCGGTAGAGTGACCCGGTTCGAGCAAGACGTGCCGAGGGCGTGGTTCCCGGGTAGTCAAAATTGTATAGTTAATCATGTAAATTTGTTCTCAACAAAAAGACCCTACGCTACGCGGTGGAGGTATTGGCATTCCACGGTCGGTTAAGCGACCCGCCGGCTCGCGGAGTTATCCGGAGCGACGGCCTACAATTCCGCAGAGTCCGGTGGGAATCGACGTAACTTTGCTCACCTTGTAGTCGCTCTCGCCACCGGTCTCCGGCCCGCAACAATATATAAAATATGTATAATGTGTGCATATAATGTGAAATGTTTGCATGTATAATGTGTCGGTGTAAAAAAATGTATAATATGTATAATGTTTTATATGTATTATATGTGTGTGTGCATAATATGTGTGTATATAATGTGTCATTTGTGTGTATAATATGTATAATGTGTCATATGTGTATATAATATGTATAATGTGTGTGTTTATAATATGTATAATGTGTGTGTATAATGTGTCATATGTGTGTATATAATGTCATTTGTGTGTATAATATGTATATGTCGTATGTGTGTATATAATATGTATATGTGTGTTTAATATGTTTAATATGTGTGTGTATATAATATGTATAATGTGTGTATGTCATATGTATAATTTGTCATGTGCGTATATAATATGTGTAAAGTGTGTATATTGTTGCGGGCCGGGGTCTGGTAGAGTGAACGACCGCAAGGTGGGGGAATTTATGTCGTTTCCCACCAGACTCACCGGAATTGTAGGCCGTCGCTCACAGATAAATCCGTGACACGGCGGGTCGTTAACCGATCGTGGACGCCAATACCTCAACCGCGTGGCGTAGGGTCCTCCTGTCTAGAACCAAGTTACCTAATTAACCACGCGGTTTCAACTACCAGGGAACCACGCCCTCGGTATGCCTTGCCCGAACCGGATCACTCTACCAACGACCTTTCCGGATCGGATGCAGTCGAGCGGCACTGCCAAGGACGTACCGGCTTGAAGGAACGGATTATCGGGAATAAAAACCCGGCAAAACTTAGATCCGAAACATGCTGGACCAATGCAGGAAAAGATAAAGGCGAGCTGGGAACATTTCTACAATCATTTATTTACAATAGGCGAGGAAAAGCATGTGGCACAGGAAAAAGGGTTTATTGGGTGTGTTATGCAGGGAAGATGAGAGAGGTGTGGTGTGACAATTATGCAAGCAACTTACAAAAGAGGACACAGTGCAGACTTAACGCGAGACTAATAAACGCAACAATTGCAACAATAAAGATCTTACACAGGCTTATCTAACATACAGGCGCCACACACTCAGACACACACTCGGACAAAATAAACCCAATGAAAAGAAAAGGTCTTCTACAGCCAGGCTGGGAGGGAGTTGAGGACACAGTTTAGGGTACCTGAGCGTTCTGGGGAAAGGGATGCTCCGTGGTGCGGCACCCAAAAGGTTGTGTAGTTGGTCCACAGCCGGACGTGTGGAAATGGTGTCCGTGAAGGAGCTCGAAAGGAGAAGAGCGGAGTCCAAGGCGGGAATCAGCAGTAGCAGGACCAGACAGAGGCTTGGTCGAGGTCCTTCGCATCCACCAACTCCGACTTCTCCCTTTCAAAAATCAACCGCTACCTTTCAAATCCAACGACAACCTTCCCTCGTTTCCCACTCAACTCTGAGGATTGTCCCGTGCTTTATAGATCACGGAATTTGGGGTGGAGCCATGGCGAAGCCGACGTCATAGTCCATCCCGATTGGACCGGGCCTTCATGTGGCCCGCCTTTCTGGGCAGGGTATCGGCCAGACACTGGTAAGGCCCGCCCACACCGCCGTGGCTGGGTTTCGGAAGGTGAATGGTGGCGCAGCTACTGTAACCATCCTCGGGATTCTGCCTCAGAAAGCCAGTCTCTGGGTAGGCGCTCGTCACGCTGTGACCAGCGAAACGAGGGTAGCAAGCGAGATGAAGGTATCGTGGTTCAAATAAAAGGGGAAAAAAATATAAGGGGAGAAAATGATGTATTAACCTAAGTAAAAGGCCATCGCAACGCACACCGCGTGTCTTCCCAAAACACACAAGGAAGGGATCTATCTGCACGTATACTAATGGAATAACTGACTTGGGACACCTGTATGTTGTATGCATACGGTTCCGAGAACCATAACAATATAATATGTATATGTGTATGTATAATATGTACAATATCTATAATTTGTCATGTGTTTATATAATATTGTTACGGTTGTGGAAATTCACAGAACACCATATAGGACCTTTAGATCAGTTATGTCGATAAGGCCTAAGTCACATTTGCTCTACGGCGAGGATACAGCGGCCGTACGCCCTCTGAATTGACAGAAACGTGCGGCGGCCGCAGTGTTTCTGCGGTGGCCTCAGGGTGGCCCTACGCCGTTTGGCTATATTTTACAGGTCGTAAGGTCGCCGTGGAATTATAACGCGGAGTTATAACTTTTTTTCATTTCTACGTTCGCCGTAGCAATTCGACAAGCCGGAAAAAAAAATTTAACCCATTCGTTACCGTCCGTCTGGCCGCACGTTCGCCTTCAGGCCCCCCTGCGGTTGCCTTGCGGGCACCTTGCGTCTGCCTTGAAAATTCTATGGCCGCCGCAGGAACGCCCTAAGGTCACCATGCGACATCAAATCAAACCGTACGGCACCCCCACGTTTTCGGTATCCACAATTTCTAAATACGCTGTGTAGCTCCCCGAAAAATAAAAACATACGTGACTGCTACATTGTGTGACCGTGGAAATACTGCGGCCGCCGTATAATTGTTAGTGGCCGTACATTTTGGAGACCCCACGGCCGCCGTGGCAAATGTGACTGAGGCCTAAATATGCCGTGCGGCTCCCCGAAAAATAAAAACATATGTGACTGCTACATTGTGTGACCGTGGAAATACTGCGGCCGCCGTATAATTGCTCGTGGCTGTAAATTTTGGAGACCCCACGGCCGCCATTGTAAATGGGACCTCGGCCGAAGTCTGTGTTCAGATAGATTTCCCCACCGATATCTAAGTAAATTTATTCGTGTAACCGGGCTGTGATCTTTGAGTCAGCCATTATTCTTTTGCTATCTTTATTTTGGACCAACCGCTTCACAACAACCACCTCCACCACCTCCACCACCAACCGCATCTCAACAACCACAGCCACCTTCTCCACAACCGCTTCACAACAACCACCTTAACCACAACCGCCCAACCACACCACCATCACAACCACCTCAACCACAACCACACCACTATCACGACAACCACAAAATGCCAGCCACGCCACCATCACGACAATCACAACCGCCTTCACCGCAACCACAACCGCATTTCCACCTCAGCACATCGTTGCCAGAAGCCTTGCATTCATTAAAGGAAAGCAGACAACGGCCCCCACCCCCCAACGTATAACATCTCCGCTGGCCAACGCAGCAGGAGCCCAACCCTCCAGAAGAATGAAAACGGCCCCGATTCAGCAAGGAAAACGCCCTTGTTCTGGAAGTTTCTCTCGCGCGCTGGGAGGAGAGTGGGGGGGGGGGGAGCGGGACTCCGTGGATAAAGGTCGGAGGCGCTGGAATGCTGGGGAGAATTGAGGGGCTGGAATGCTGAGGAGAGTGTCTGGGAGAGAGAATTGTGGTGGTGGAAGGATTGTGTGGTGCAGGAGAATTGTGGCGCAGAAGAAGAGAAAGAACTGAGGGTGGGACGAGCGAGAGGTCAGAAGCGGGGTCCACCACACGGTCACTTTTCTTCCTTTTATTTCCGGGGTTTTTTGAGTGAAAGTCTGTGGCGCCTTGTCCTTAAGTAAACCTGTTTAAGTAATTGTACATAATAAATAGACCAATGGTTGTAGTTCTTTCTCTCGCTCGTGTCCTGTCCCTTACCCCCATTGCATTAATTGCTTTGATTACATACATACCTGATTGCATACATGACTGCATGACTGCATATATGTCGTTTGTGTAATAATTGTCCTTGTGTGAATGTTCACCCGTTCGTTGCGTCCTTTCCCTCAATTGAACTGCCATAATTAAGTTCGGAATATAGCTGGTTGTTAATAACCGATAAGAGAATCGGATCCGGCGGGGCTTGGCGATATACACCGCTCGGCAAATCGCAAACGTAGCGAGCTGCTTTGCGGCTCGTTTCCAAGCAGGTCCCGTCGAGGTGTAAATCCCCGGCATTTATGTCTGCGCGCATAATTAGGTAAATCGACAATTCGGCGATCGGACCCTGTCACGTGCGGACAGAATAGCTGGCTGATTTTCGGTGTGATTAAAGATACACCCGAAGCTGGATTTCGGCGTTGATCCGAAAGCTGCGACTCGGTTTGCCCGTTCGGTGGGCGAGAGCGGCCGCCATTGGCTAGAAGCGGTCGCCCGCATGCCGACGGGCGGGAAACCACAACAATATGTATATGTCATGTGGTTGTATATAATGTCATATGTGTGAATATAATATGAGTTTTTGTCATCAAATCTTCAACACAACTTTATTATAAGGATATGGTGTCATATTGCTTCCCCATGGACTTCGTGTGAAGCCTGATGTTGGTTTTATAGTTCGGGTGGCAGGCTTGGAACCCAAGGGTCCTGAGTTCAAATCTCGCTTGGCTGTTGAATTAATACCAGGTGGGGTTGACTCAGCCTGTCATCCTTCTGAGGTCAGCGAAATGAGTGCCAGCTTGCTGGTATCCTGTGTCGGAGTGGGGACCCGTCCAGGATTGTGCCCAATAGCCCAGGAGACTGCTTCGGCAGCACCAACGCTCTGTACAGAATATTGTTGCGGATTCGCGCCCGCCGGCGTGCGGACGGCCACGTAACTCGAATCGCGGCACGTCGCCCACCGGACGGACAATCCAGTCGTGACCCTCTCGGACTAACGCCGGGAACTAGTCACGGGTGGACCTTTCGGTCTCACCACGATCGTGCCAATCGGCCCCCGCGTGGGATAGGGTTGCTCGCCAAACTCGACCTACCTCAGTACCCACACGGAGGGTAGACCAGGCGATCGCACCTCGCCGCAGGTCGACTTCGGACACGGGCCACTTTAAGCGACCCGTTCCGTACTATCGGGATAACCGAGCGGTGTTATTCGTCGGCCTCGACGGTTCGATTAATTATCGGGCGTTTTAGCCCACGACCAACCCTTTACGTGAAGCAAGATGGAGATTCAATGAAAGAAAAGACGAAGCGAAGCGGGAAAACAGTTCAACAATAAGCACATTTATTTCGCGATGAACGGAAAGCACACATATACAATTCCACCAAAAGCACATGTATAAGAAGAAGACAATGCAATATTACACAAAAAGCAAATGCAACAATGCAGATCTAACCGACTACCGGGCACACGGCAACACTTATACAATTTTACTTCACAGACGGCGCCGACAACACATATTCCCAAAGCAAAAGAAAAGAGAACCACCCTCCAGGATGAGGGGGTAGGCGGGCCTGGGGCCGAGACCGTGTCGGGCCTACCCGTCTGATGATGAGACGCGGAGCGGCGGTGGTGCCTCAACTCCGCGGGCCTCGCGGACAGTGTCTGGTAGGGGGTGGGAAGGGGCCCCCTTTGTCGCACTATCTCAGCGCGGGGGGAAACAGGAGGGGGTTGCTGATGCTCGGGGGAAGGAGGATATCACCCTGTCTCGGGTCCCGCGGCGAGCGTCTCCTCCTCCACCTCGGTCGCGTTGCTGGCCTCTCCCTGTGCAGCTCCCGGCACCGACGCGAGCACCCCCTCGTCCGCCTTCGCCGCCGTCACCTCTCCACAGCTCCGTCCTCTTCACTCTGACTAGTACCACTTCTTTCCAGCTCCACCGACGACTCTCTTGAACTCCGCACACTTTCCAACTTCGCACAACTCAACTCTCAACTTCCAACTGAACTGACGAACGCAGCCGTTTATATAAGCCCCGTGGCTTCGCTCTTTCACCCTTGACCCTCTGCCTCCGACCCTTCACCTCTCGAACTGGCTCCCCATTGGCCCGAGGAAAAGTGGGCGTGAATGCTTTTTGATCCATGTATTTGCATATAGCGACCGCCCTCCAACGCCCTGGAGGCGGGGCCAAATCGCCCCTCGCTCACCGATTGGATGGAACAAAAGTGGGCGTGAGTCGTTTTTGATCCGTTTTTTTCTTCGGAAAGTCTGTGATGTCTCTGAATACGCTGCTCGGTGCGCGCCCTGCACTAGTCCAGCATCGGCGCCCACGAGTGGCGCGAGAATGACGGTGATGCGATGGTGGCGAGTTGTGACGGTAAAGGTCGTGGTGGTTGTGGTGAAGCGGCGTTGTGGTTGGTGGTTGTTGTTGTGAAGCGGCGTTGTGGTTGGTGGTTGTTGTGTGATGGCTGTTGAGACGTGGTTGGTGGTGGTAGTAATGGCGGCTGGTCCAAAATAAAGATGGTAAAAGAAAAATGGCTATCCTGAAGAGTCGCAGCCCGCATGAATGACATTTATTCCCTCTAGACAACGGGTTTGGGCCTAACTACACAGATACTTACAGAGATATCTCATCTAAGGGACCTGAATGGTGGTTTGTGAATTTCGTCAACCACAACACTACCCCCTCCCCTTTTTACAGACTCCTCCCGAGTCGTCAAATTTTCGTGTGCCATCATGTGTAGTTTTCCCCTAGTACATTTTACCTACGGATCCCTGAGTGCGACATTCATGGTATTCGTGTCCCCAAAATAAATAACCTGAGGGCTGAGTAACTCCCTAAACAAACTCACTCACACGGACGACTTAAATAAAATTGCCGGCGCTAAGACATACATGCCGGGGGCGCACTCATATTTACAGTACATCTTACCTTAACTTACAAATTTTACACTAAACCATGGCCCAGGATCAATGAACTCTGCAAAAGAAAAGCAGTTAGCAGGGAGACAGGCTGCCCGCATGCAGTCTCTGGCTCAAACAATGCAGGTGACAGGGAACGTGGCCGGCTGCTCACACGCAGTCCAAGGCCTTCCCTTTTGAACTGAACGCAGTGAACCACAACGGTGCATGGGCTGCACAAACGTAGTCTCCGTGCCAGCTCAAGTGGCACACGCAATGAACACAACGAATGGATGGGTGAATGGTTTGAACTGAACCCAGTGAACCACAATGGTGCATGGGCTGCACGAATGCAGTCTCCGTGCCAGCTCAAGTGGCACACGCAATGAACACAACGAATGGATGGATGAACACAAACACGGTGCACGGGCCGCCACTGCAGGCCCGTGTTGTAGCTGCCAACAGGGCAGTTCTCGCAGCTTGCAAACTGTTGCCTTGATCCTGGCGCACATGGCAATGAACAGGGGGGGCAAAGCAAAAATTGAACGGGGGCTGGTGAGCAGGGGCAGTGGGCATGGCATGGCAAAGGCAGCAGGCAAACACAGCCCGCAGAAGAAGGCCGCTGCAGGCAAACACAGCCGGCAGATGAACTGGCCGGCACAGGCCTTGAAGAAAAACAGCCAGCCGGCAGATGAAGTGGGCCGGCACAGGCCTTGCAGCACAGCAGCTGCCGATGAAGTGGGCCGGCCTTTGCCTTGCAGCAACGCAGCCAGCAAATGAAGTGGCCGGCACAGGCCTTGAAGCAAAACACGGCCTGCCGATGAAGTTGGCCAGCCTTTGCCGTTCAGTGGAGGTTGGTGGAGGGAGTGCGGTGATGCTGGCCACTTTGAAGGCGGGCTCGGACCTACCCTACGGTCTCCCTCCCAACCTATCGCCTTTGCCTGTCACTGTCCATACCCACTCCCTTAATTTGTCCAAACCCCAATTTAGCCCCAACTTATTTTTTTATTTTTACTTCCTCACTATAAATCGTCCCCTAACCCCCTTTATCGTCTTTGTTCGGCTAACCTATCCTGTCACCTAGCCTACTCCCAACCCCTACGTTCCCTTCCCGGAGGGGAGTAAGGGAGAGCTAACGTCCTGTGTCGAGGCCCAACTCAAGCCTCAGAATGGCCTCCCCAGAGTTCAGCGATCTAACCCAAAGTGGGTACAGCAGCCCACAACGAGAGCGAGGGGATGGATGGTGCGGAGGGGTACACTTCCTAATCTACCCTAACCATTTAACTGTTAAACTACCCCGGGGCTTTCAACCAGCGCCTCTCGCTTAAACTATTGGTTCTAACAACCCAGATTCCCGTCGCCTGTGTTGGTGTCCTCACAATTTCGGGCCTCGCCCCCCAATTTTCTCTCCGTGCCCTCACACGGTCTCATGGCTGGGACACGTGGCCCCCTTTGGCAGGCACGACCCTCTGCCGATTCTCCGACGGTGGCACCCCCGGGCACTACACTGCCTCCGAGCCTACCAGCTCCCTAACACCGGGGAGTGCCCCCCATGGCACCTCCCCTGAAACGCACACGTGGCAGGCTGGCTTCCCAGGCCCCTTTCCGAGGGTCACCCGTGCCCACAACACTGCCCACGCGGCTAATGGCACCCCGGGCCCCCGCACCAAGCAGGCGCACCCGTGCCCACTACACTACGCTATCCCGGCCCCCCATGGGCCCTTGGCCTACCACGGCCGACTAGCCTGGTGCCCGGGGTACCCACTCAGCGATACTCACTTTTCGCAGCCACGCTCCCAGCCCGTCAACAGGGCTCCTGCACCCCTCCAAACAGGTTTCGAGCCTACACTCCCACCAACAACAAAACGACCTCCATTTTGTAAATTTGACTAACCCCCTAACTCACTCTACACTGACCCCGGGGTCCCATGGGCGGGAGTCACTCCTCCCCCCAATCACTCATCGCACCATGCATTCCCCATTCGCTCCACTCACACAGACCCGCTGGCCTCACTCACTCAACTAGTACTCACCTCACAACTCACCAACTCTTCAACACACACCGCTGAACTCTGCCATCCTCCTAACTACATCCCCTAACTGACTCGTGCTCCCACGTCGTCCCTTAAACTATAGCACGTTCCATTTAACACTACGTAGCTAAACTACGTCCCCGCTACACATTCAAAGTCTGTCACTGTCTCCAAATAAATCATTTTATTTCCCAACCTAAAGCTCACTAAATCCCTCTACCTAATCCATTCCACGGACTCCATGAGGACTTACCCCTGCCCCATGAAGTCGGTCTAACTAAGCTAACCCTTCCCCCTAACTAGTTTCCATCCTGTGCCCTGGTCAAGGGGGTCTTCCACCCCTTGCCCAGGAATCCTGTGCACCCGAAAGTGAGGCTTGTTTTTGTTTGTTTTTTTTTTGTTTTTTTTCATGCGCAGCACCAGCGCGGCAACTCGCGCACTTTGCACCTGCCCGTGACGTCATGCAGCTGCACGTGTTCCTCGTCCCTCCTTGGATGGTACCATCCGGCAGGGATACCCCTCCTGCCGGATTCCAACCCCACGTGCAGCCATGACGTCACCGTGCGCAGAAAAAAAACAAGCCCCACGTCTCGAGGGGTTCCCCACGCGAACACATGTGCTTTGCCCGTTGGGGCTTAACACACACGATCGCGTGGAGAACCCGTCCGGTCCAATCCGTAATCCTGCCTAAACTTTGTCCGTCCGCGGGATCGGCAAATCCACCGCGTGCGTTTCCGGACCGGGACTTCACTCTCGCAAGCGAGCACGTGGGGGCCTCGTGCGTTGCACAGCACGGACCTCGTGCTCACTGCTGGGTGAACCCGGCACGGTCCCCGAAACAACTACAGCCGCTACTCGGCTTTCTTTCCTCACATGTCGCCGTCGTCGCCATTCGACCCACGCACTCCCGCGTGTTACGACGCTCACACTCCATTCCATTACATTCACACCGGGAGACGCGGCTGCGTGCTCCCGCATGCCAACCGACATCTCCCTCACATACCGCTCTCTCACACACACGGTCTCCCTTGCATAAACCATACCACTCACACGTGGTGCTCCATTCATACAAACCACTCCACTCACACCCGCGGGGGAACTCATCCGCGGTGCCTCATCCACACACCGTGCCTCACTCACACACACGGCGACACACACACGGTGCCTCATCCACACTGGCCGTTTCATCCACACACACGGCCTCTTCCACACACGGTGCCTCATCCACACACGGCGTGCTGGGAAGCACGTACTCCGGCACCATCGCCACCACACCACTCGCACACGGGGTCGCTTCCACACACGGGGACGCACTCATACCTTGCACCACACACACAGGGACAACCACACTGAGGATTCGTGTCCCCACAAGGGTCTCCGGGGCCTCTATACCCCCCAAGCTTTCCGTGCACCTGTCCACAGCACTCCTCCCCTCGACCTCGCTAAGCACGACCGAACCCACCTGGTCGTGACTCGCCTCAAGGGGGCATACTCCCTCCCCTCGTTCCTGGAGGAGGCTATCCAGCTGCTCGCACCGGGCCTCCACCCAGTCCACCAGCTCACCCCCATTGTCCTCCACTACCTCCGTGTGTGTGTGTGCGTCACTTACCCCGTCTTCATCGTGCAGTCTTCCCTCTATCATTCCCATCTCCCGTGTCTCTGCCCACTCAGTCACCTCTTCACCCTTTACCTCCCTTGTCTCTACTATTTTTATTTCCTTTGTCGTCACCTCGTGTCTCGTCTCGCACGTTTTGGTCTCCCCATTTAATTTTTCCCTTTCGGTTACCGTTGCACCCCCTTCCAGCTCGTTCGCTCCTACACGTGGAGTCGCCATTTTTATCTCCCCGGTCACGGCCTTCATGCCCGCCTGCAGGCATCGGCCCATGTTCTGCGTCCCACCCCGCAGCTTTTTCGTTTCTTCCTTCATTTGCTTGTTCATGCCTTTTATTTCGTTTATAAATTCAGTTGTGTTTGCATCCATCTTTTCGATTATTTGTTGTGTATTCGCATCCATCTTTTGTGCATTCGCATCCATCTTTTGTGTATTTGCATCCATCCTTTGTGCATTCGCATCCATCTTTTCGTTCATTCCTTTTATTTCGTTTTTCACTTCGTTTGTCATTGCCGCCAGCATGGCGCATAGCTGGGCCATGTCGGGTGCGCTTGGGTGAGCCGTTTCGGCAAGGGTCGGGGGGTTTTGGTGGAGAGGGGGAGGGGAGGTGTCATACACGGCGGCCGCTGCCGCACCTATTTCGGGCTCTGGGTTCAGTTGGGCGAGTTCGTTTTCCTGTACAATCAACATTTCCTGCACGGGGATTTCATCCTGAGCCATGGATTCTACACATTCTACGTCCATTTCTAATACCCCCGGCTCCCGCTCGCCTTGAGACGCCATCTTGCTTCTCTTAAAGGGTTAATTTAGCTCGCTCGTAATTTGGAGGGAATCGGGGGTCGCTTCTCTCACCCCTGGACCGATACCCGTGAATTTAATTGGAGACAGGAGAGCCCGTTTTCCCGTTCTCCAATACCAGTGCCGCGAGGAGGGCGATGGGTTTATATCCCACTCCTGACACCAGTGTTGCTGATTCGCGCCCGCCGGCGTGCGGACGGCCACGTAACTCGAATCGCGGCACGTCGCCCACCGGACGAACAATCCAGTCGTGACCCTCTCGGACTAACGCCGGGAACTAGTCACGGGTGGACCTTTCGGTCTCACCACGATCGTGCCAATCGGCCCCCGCGTGGGATAGGGTTGCTCGCCAAACTCGACCTACCTCAGTACCCACACGGAGGGTAGACCAGGCGATCGCACCTCGCCGCAGGTCGACTTCGGACACGGGCCACTTTAAGCGACCCGTTCCGTACTATCGGGATAACCGAGCGGTGTTATTCGTCGGCCTCGACGGTTCGATTAATTATCGTGCGTTTTCGCCCATGACGAACCCTTTACGTGAAGCAAGATGGAGATTCAATGAAAGAAAAGACGAAGCGAAGCGGGAAAACAGTTCAACAATAAGCACATTTATTTCGCGATGAACGGAAAGCACACATATACAATTCCACCAAAAGCACATGTAAAACAAGAAGACAATGCAATATTACACAAAAAGCAAATGCAACAATGCAGATCTATCCGACTACCGGGCACACGGCAACACTTATACAATTTTACTTCACAGACGGCACCGACAACACATATTCCCAAAGCAAAAGAAAAGAGAACCACCCTCCAGGATGAGGGGGGTAGGCGGGCCTGGGGCCGAGACCGTGTCGGGCCTACCCATCTGATAATGAGACGCGGAGCGGCGGTGGTGCCTCAACTCCGCGGGCCTCGCGGACAGTGTCTGGTAGGGGGTGGGAAGGGGGCCCCCTTTTCGCACTATCTCAGCGCGGGGGGAAACAGGAGGGGGTTGCTGATGCTCGGGGGAAGGAGGATATCACCCTGTCTTGGGTCCCGCGGCGAGTGTCTCCTCCTCCACCTCGGTCGCGTTGCTGGCCTCTCCCTGTGCAGCTCCCGGCACCGACGCGAGCACCCCCTCGTCCGCCTTCGCCGCCGTCACCTCTCCACAGCTCCGTCCTCTTCACTCTGACTAGTACCACTTCTTTCCAGCTCCACCGACGACTCTCTTGAACTCCGCACACTTTCCAACTTCGCACAACTCAACTCTCAACTTCCAACTGAACTGACGAACGCAGCCGTTTATATAAGCCCCGTGGCTTCGCTCTTTCACCCTTGACCCTCTGCCTCCGACCCTTCACCTCTCTAACTGGCTCCCCATTGGCCCGAGGAAAAGTGGGCGTGAATGCTTTTTGATCCATGTATTTGCATATAGCGACCGCCCTCCAACGCCCTGGAGGCGGGGCCAAATCGCCCCTCGCTCACCGATTGGATGGAACAAAAGTGGGCGTGAGTCGTTTTTGATCCGTTTTTTTCTTCGGAAAGTCTGTGATGTCTCTGAATACGCTGCTCGGTGCGCGCCCTGCACGAGTCCAGCATCGGCGCCCACGAGTGGCGCGAGAATGACGGTGATATGATGGTGGCGAGTTGTGACGGTAAAGGTCGTGGTGGTTGTGGTGAAGCGGCGTTGTGGTTGGTGGTTGTTGTGAAGCGGCGTTGTGGTTGGTGGTTGTTGTGTGATGGCTGTTGAGACGTGGTTGGTGGTGGTAGTAATGGCGGCTGGTCCAAAATAAAGATAGTAAAAGAAAAACGGCTATCCTGAAGAGTCGCAGCCCGCATGAATGACATTTATTCCCTCTAGACAACGGGTTTGGGCCTAACTACACAGATACTTACAGAGATATCTCACCTAAGGGACCTGAATGGTGGTTTTGTGAATTTCGTCAACCACAACAATATGGTCCCAATGGATGGATGGATGGATTGATGGACTGTGACACCAGTCTCACAAAATCTCATTCTTGTGATATCCCAATGGCGGTGAACAGTGCATTTTGAGTCACAATCTTTATTCTTCAATATTTATCGAAATATAATAACATTTAAAGCAAAGTTTCAGGGAAGATTAAAGAAGAGGTTTTTTTTTCTACACGTGAACTTTCGTCAAAGCTCTGGGTTTAAATGCACTTCAAATGTTTGCAGCTGGAAACGAGGAAGCAACCATCTCCTCTTCAACATGCTTCCTGGTAGTGTTCCTGATTACAACACAGCACTTGATGTTCCACGTGACAGGTACAATACTTATATTATAGCTAGTTTATTAATATTATTTTTTAGTTATTTATATGTACATGTTCTAATATGCTGGTTCTTGGCAAAGTCTGATGGTTGAACACTTCATTAAATGTAAGCAATATACAATTATAATTTACCTTGCCTTTTTCCCATATCAGACCTTTTTTTCCAAATTGGACCATTTTTCTTTTACATCAAACTTTTTTTATAACAATTTTTTTTTACAACGGACCTTTTTATTTATTTATTTTTTACATCAGAACTTTATTTTTTTTTAACATCAGGCTTTTTTTTCTTTTTTTTTTATCAGACCTTTTTGATGCCTTAGAGTTTCATCAGCGATTTTTGCTGACTTTTGTGTTTGCACAAATAGTTCTTGCCTGTCCTCTCTCTCCCAAAATTTCCTTCCCCTCTTTTGCTCCATTTTCTCCCACATTCCTTTGCTCTTCTCAAATTTTTTTTCCTAATTTTCTCCAACCATGTATTTTCCTCTTCCATATGTGTACTATGTAGATGACCCTTATCTGCTTTTTAGAAATGCTGAGGAACTTCACATTCCCATCAAAACAATTGAAAATCACGGAGCATTTATGCAATCTTTTGGATGCTGGAAATATCAGATTTTTATTTTTTTGATGAGTTTGAGGCTCATGGAAGAGTGAGGTGATGGGAGATGAAAAGACAACACACTGATAACGGGCCACATTTGGGGGAAAATAGCAAATGGAAAGAGCAAACTGGAAAAGAGGAGTGGAGGAAACACAGTATT